>NW_024067902.1:0-300000 GCF_009389715.1 Phoenix dactylifera | reverse complement strand
TGCATGTGTGCTAGATATCAGGCTAATCCTAAAGAATCACACCTAGCTGCAGTTAAGAGAATCTTTAAATACTTAATAGGAACTAAGAACATAGGGCTGTGGTACTCTAAAGAATCTAGCCTAAACTTAATAGGGTACACAGATTCAGACTTCGCTGGATGTAAGCTTGATAGAAAAAGTACCAGCGGGTCTTGTCAATTTCTAGGAGAAAACCTAATCTCATGGTTTAGCAAGAAACAAAACTCGGTTGCATTATCCACTGCAGAAGCTGAATATGTTGCAGCCGGGAGTTGTTGTGCTGAAATCTTGTGGATTAAACAACAATTAGAAGATTATGGCATTAAACAAGATAAAATCCCCATTAATTGTGATAATACAAGTGCCATAAACCTAACTAAAAATCTAATTCAACACTCAAGAACTAAACACATTGAGATAAGACATCACTTCATAAGAGATCATGTATTGAATGGTGATGTGACTCTCCAATTTGTTTGTACTGATAATCAATTAGCAGATATTTTCACAAAACCCCTAAGTGAAGAGAGGTTCAGTGTACTTAGGAGGGGATTAGGAGTGATTGACCCATCCTAGTGGAAGTTTCCACTAGATTAATTGATTTTGATGGTTAAAATGAGGTTAAAATAGAGTTTCTATTCAATGATCATCAAATCAGATCCCAACTAGGTGATTTTCCCTCATTTGGCACGGTTATAGCATGATTTTTAAGTGCGTGCCAAGGTTAGAGACGACTCGAGTAAGTTTCAGAGCCGGCTCCTAAGGGGGAGTCGACTCGCGCATTTGGGGGAGTCGACTCGCAAAGTTGGCAGCTGAGGGGGAGTCGACTCGCACATTGTCGGGAGTCGACTCGAAGTCTACAGGCGCATAAGGAGAGTCGACTCGCGCATTTTCTGGAGTCGACTCGAGGTCGAGTCGACTCGCGATCCAGGGGAGTCGACACGCAGTCGGGATCCGACTTTTTAACCCTAGGTTTGTCGTTTCGCAAACACTTTTTCTCAAGCCGCCACTGTTCACAAAGCCCTAGAGCCGACTCCTAGGTCATCCTCGATCGTCTCCAAGCCCTTTTCCGTCGATTCTTCGCCGGACATTGAGTTTCCGTCCGTTCCTAGGTCTTTTCAGGTCAGTCCCGAGCTTCCTCTATCGATCCTTCTTCGTTCTCTAGGTTTTCATCTCGTTTAGGTCAAGATGCCTCGCAAGGGAGTTGTTAGAAAGAGGTCCCGTCCCGTGGCCGGTCCCGAGCGGCGCTCCAAGGCGCGGCACGATCCCGCAAGGCAACCTCCTCCGGATCGTTCCCCGCCTAGGGTGGTTCATGTTAGGCCGTTGGCTGGGAAGGCCGTCACCTCCGGGAGGTATGTCACTTTCGACTATCTCTCCCGGGAAGGATTCACCATAGGCGATAGGCTTAGAGCCCAGGGTCTAGAGTACTTCCTCACCTTGGACCTTCCCACCTATCCTGGCCTAGTTCAAGAGTTCTACAGTACCGTCCATCGGGGAGATGGAGGTATTGAGGGCACGGTATTAGGTGTCCCATTGCGTGTCACAGAGGACCTCATTGCCCATATCCTCCACCTTCCATTAGTAGGGGTGGCTCCTGCACATCCTGAGGATAGATTTGAGGCCCTTACGATCGTCTTAGGGCATCCACCTCAGTCTCCCCTAGATGAGGTATCTGCTAGCTCACTTCCTATTGAAGTGAGAATCCTTTTGAGCATTTTGTCCAGGTCCATCTTCCCTAAGACAGGGAGATTTGATTTTGTGAATGAGAGGGACCTAGCTATTATGTCTTACATTCTTCAGGACACCCCGGTCAACTTCCCCAAGCTCATTTATAGGTATATGTGTGAGCCCCTGGATAGACCTAGGCTCTCCCTCCCATGCGGAATGATATTCACTCTTCTCTTTAGGCAGTACGAAATTTCCATTCCTGAGAAGGAACCCTCTCGTGCCTTGCGATGGACTGATCGCTTGGGTACGGGGACCATGCACAGGATGGGATTTCGGAAGAGAGAAGGGATCTGGGTTAGGAAGTCCACTCTCACCGCTCAGACCACCAGACCATCACCCAGTCCTGAGCCAGATTCTGACTACCCAGAGTTCCCAGACTATCCAGACCTTCCATCCACTCCTCCTGCTCCTACCACCTCTGCCGGACCTTCCTCCTCAGCTCCACCATCTATGGAGGTCCGTATTGATCCAGAGCAGCTCCGGGAGCTGCGGCAGGAGATCGTCCGAGATTTGAGGGACGAGCTGCTCCGGGAGCTCCGAGGTTCCGTGCCAGCTCCCACTCCTGCACCCACTCCATCCTCAGCATTGGTCCCATCCTTGACAGCCGTGACAGACATGACGGCTGAGGTGCGGCAGGAGATCTACAACATTAGGACCCTGGTGCAGGCCCAGTTCCACAGCATGAGCGAGGTCACGAGCACCACGAGGAGGATGCGGGATGACATCCGCCGTGACATGCACACCACCACCGAGGGGGCCGAGCGCTTGTCGAATGTGCTCATCGACAAGCTGGACGCACTTCAGACCTCGGTGACTGGGCTTCAGACGTCGGTGACTGAGCTCTCCACTACACATAGCAGAGCCACCACGTCTATTATCACGCAGCTGGGCCATGTTACAGAGGCAGTCGCCCTCCTCATGGAGCAGAGCCGATTGAGAGGAGGAGTCACATCCTCGAGAGGAGGAGCTACATCCTCCAGAGGAGGAGATGTATCCTCGAGAGGGGGAGCTACATCCTCCAGAGGAGGAGATGTATCCTCGAGAGGGGGAGCCACATCCTCCAGAGGAGGAGATGTATCCTCGAGAGGGGGAGGCACATCCTCGAGGAGGTCATAGATGATTTTGAGTTGTGTTTTGTCTTCTTTTGTATTGTTCTTGCTTTACCTATTGTATGCTCAAATGTATTCACCTTCATATCAATACAATGAGTAGACATCTTATCTTCATTTCTGTGCCATTTGATGATTGACTGTGCCATTTGTGCCATTGATTGTGTGTGATTACCTCCTTTTTGGTATGATGACAAAAAGGGGGAGAAATGTGTAAGTATAAAATATGTAAAAGGGGAGAAATATTAAAAAATATGTAAAAGAAATCAATGGAAATAAATAAAACGATAAACTCTTAAAAACACACATAAATTTGTTCTAAGTGGATTCCGTACCTCGAGGCTCATTATCTCTCTTTTGGGGCTCCTAATGGAGTAATCTCCAGAATCTATTCAAGGGATATTCGGAGATTAGCTGAATCCTACTCAAGAACAAATTGACAGATTTTTCCTCTAAAAACAAAAATTTTAGTTCAAAAATTTCAAAGCATTAAAAGGAAATTCAGAAAATCAAAACATAGTTGAATGCATATGTTGAGGGGGAGAATCTGAATTTTAATCAAGCTAAATCATTAATGTCATATAAGCCAAACAATTGATTGCAGAATATGAAGGCTTATATAATTCCAAATGAAAGGGAGAACTTTAACTCCGAAATTTAATGTTTCACTCCTTTCAAACTTGGATAAATTAAATTATCAGACATTTGAATTCATTTATGGAGTTTATTTCATTATTTACTGAGCAACTCATTTTACATATACTCAAAGTTTTGTCATCATCAAAAAGGGGGAGATTGTGGAGTGATCGATTAAAACCCCGTTTGATTTTGATGAGCTCAAAGCATTTGAGTATATCTTGTGATTACTAATGAATTCAATTGAGTGTTTCAGTGAAAATCCTGTCCAAGTGTCTCTAGACTTGGTTCATAGCATTTTGGATAAGTTAAGAAGTCTGCATGAACCAATGTCTGAGATACGAGTCGACTCCCGAGTTTCACGAGTCGACTCCAAGCGTATCAAGGTCACTGGCACGAGCTCGAGTCGACTCCTGATCAGTACGAGTCGACTCCGACTGAAAACAGACAGAAGGACAGAAGAGCAGTTTTTCAGGTCTGAGATTCGAGTCGACTCCAGTGGAATGCGAGTCGACTCCCAGCGGTACACACAGAAAAAGTCAGAGAGCGTTTTATGGACTCTGAGATTCGAGTCGACTCCAGTGGAACGCGAGTCGACTCCCAGCGGTACATAAAGAAAAAGTCAGAGAGCGTTTTATGGACTCTGAGATTCGAGTCGACTCCCGCTGTACGCGAGTCGACTCCGAGACTGTGCGACCATCGACAGACAGAAGACCATGTTACTGCCTCTGAGATTCGAGTCGACTCCCAGACAGCTCGAGTCGACTCCAAGACAAGCTTCACGTCAAAAGGCAGAAGACCAACTTTCGGAAACTGAGAGCCGAGTCGACTCCAAGGAAGTTCGAGTCGACTCCAAGACTGGATGAGCCAAAAGACAGAGAATCGGGAGTTCGGGCTCTGAGATTCGAGTCGACTCCCAGGACAGTCGAGTCGACTCGAGTGGACAAAATTCAAATTTGGATCCACGGACTACAGAGAATGAGCCGACTCCAAAATTGCCAGGTCAGCGCCAGAAGTTGGCGAGTCGACTCCGGGTCAAGACGAGTCGACTCCCAGTCAAGACGGCAACTTTAATTCAAACTGGGAACAGTTGCCGAGTCGACTCCGGAAAAGCTCGAGTCGACTCCTGCTACAGCCGAGTCGACTCCTGATCGCGCGAGTCGACTCCAACCCACCAACGGTCACATTGTCAGGCTGCGCAGAGTGTGCAGAACGGCCAGAAAAAGCAGAGTAACGGCTAGTTTCCGTGGGGGTTGGCTTAAATAGCCACAGAAGACTGTAGCAAGGTAGAGAACACACATTCCACTCCTAGCATTCAAGTCTTCAAGCTCTCTAAGTGCTCTTCAACGAGAAAAAGGGAAGATCTGCATTTACTGCTCCACCAACATCTTCCCAGCATTCAAAGCTTCCTCCTCCTGCTTTCAAGTCGATCACTCTTTCAAGAGGAGACCGGAGTTCCAGAAGCCACACCTCTTCACCATCTTAAAAGCGTTTGAGGGCTTCTAACTCCTTTACGATTATATTGTTTTAAATCTGCTTTTTGAGAAGCTATTTTCTGTTTTCTTCTATCTCGTGTATTTACTTGATTCAATCGGGGGATTGAATCAAGGGGATTAAGGTTGGTTGGTGAGCCGGTTTAAAACCAACGAGTGTAAGGGTTTGATTGTGAGCCCGGGAAAACAATCGGGGTTGGTTCTAGTCGGTGAGCCTGGGAAAACCGACCGAGTTCGTTGTGAGCTCGTAAAACAACAAGTTCGGTTGTGAGCTTGCAAAACAACCGGCTGTAATCCAAGGGGGTTATAGTGAAATTTCCAAGTGAGACTTGGGGAGTGGACGTAGGAGCAAGGGTTAGCTCCGAACCACTATAAAACTTTGTGTTTGTAGTGCATTGTCTCTCATCTTCTTCCCCACACATTACTCACAGCACTTAGCCTTAATTAAATAACTGGCTATAGTATTTAGTTAATCATCCACAAAGTTTTAATTAGCTAAGTTAATTTAGAAACCCAATTCACCCCCCCCCCCTCTTGGGTTGTCTATCTGGGCAACAATGATCATCCCAACAACCTCCCAGATCAACAGTACTAGTCCGCAGCATATCCTCCAGGGTCTGGATCGTCCTCTCTGACTGACCATCAGTCTGAGGGTGATAAGCAGTGCTGAGTCTCAGATCAGTGCCCATAGCAGTCTGAAAGCTTCTCCAAAATCCAGATACAAAGCAGGGGTCCCGATCAGATGCAATGCTTACTGGTACCCCATGTAAGCGCACAATATCATCAATATACCTCCGAGCCAGCCTATCAAGTGAAGTGCCAACCCTAAAGGGTAAAAAGTGAGCTGACTTCGTGAGGCGATCAACAATTACCCATACTGCATCATTCCTCCTTACTGTCCTCGGAAGCCCAGTAACAAAATCCATAGTAATGTGCTCCCATTTCCACTCTGGAATCTCTAGTGGTTCTAGCAAACCAGCCGGCCTCTGATGCTCAGCTTTTACTTGCTGACATACCAAACACCGAGCTACAAATTCTGCTATCTCTCTCTTCATGCCGTTCCACCAGAAATGTTTCCGTAAATCTCTATACATTTTAGTGCTGCCGGGATGAATAGAGAAACGAGACTGATGAGCTTCCTCCAGAATCTCTCTTTTTAGATCAGCATCCCTGGGCACACATAATCTACTGCCAAAACGCAGAGTACCATCTGGGTGTATTCGGAGTTCGGGTCGTAACCCTCTCTCCACATCATTTCTAAGCTGACATAAACGTGCATCTGTCTGTTGAGCAGCTTTTATTCTTTCTATCAAGGTAGGTTGCACCAACAAACTAGCCAACATACTTCCAGCACCCTTGGTAATCACCTCAATCTGCATCATATCAAGATCTTTCAAAATCTGCTTCTGAGTGGTAAGCAAAGATATGGAGCCCACTGCTGACTTCCCACTAAGAGCATCTGCCACAACATTAGCCTTTCCCGGATGATATTTGATGCTTAGATCATAATCTTTTAGTAGCTCAAGCCATCTTCTTTGCCTCATGTTTAATTCCTTCTGAGTAAATATATACTTTAGGCTTTTGTGATCAGTAAAAACCTCACAAGGCTCACCATATAGATAATGTCGCCAAATCTTCAGAGCAAAAACCACTGCTGCCAACTCCAAATCATGTGTCAGATAGTTCTGCTCATATGGCTTCAGCTGTCTAGAGGCATAGGCTACTACTTTATCATTCTGCATTAGTACACAGCCTAATCCTTTCTTAGAGGCATCACTATAGATGATGAAACCTCCAGTACTGGTTGGCAAAGTAAGAATAGGAGCAGATACCAGCCTTTGCTTTAGCTCTTGAAAACTTTGCTCACAATCTTCACTCCATACAAACTTTGCTCGTTTCTGGGTCAAACGAGTCAAAGGAGTAGCGATCCGAGAGAATCCTTCCACAAATCTTCTATAATAACCAGCCAAACCCAAGAAGCTTCTGATTTCAGTGACATTAGTAGGACGAGGCCAATCCACCACTGCTTCTATTTTCTTTGGGTCTACTGATACCCCTTCTTTAGAGATTACATGACCAAGAAATGCAATACTATCCAGCCAGAAATCACATTTGCTCAGTTTGGCATATAATCTATTCTCCTGAAGAATCTGTAATACCACTCTCAAGTGATCTTCATGTTCTTCTTTGCTCTTAGAATAGATCAGTATATCATCAATGAAAACAATAACAAACTGATCCAAATACTGCTTAAAGATCCTGTTCATCAGATCCATAAAAGCAGCTGGCGCATTGGTTAGTCCAAATGGCATAACTAAAAATTCATAGTGCCCATACCTGGTTCGAAATGCAGTCTTCGGCACATCATCTGCTAGGATTTTCAATTGATGATACCCAGATCGCAGATCTATCTTGAGAAGACTTGGGCACCTTGTAGCTGATCAAATAAATCATCAATCCGGGGCAGAGGGTATTTGTTCTTCACTGTCACCTTGTTCAACTCCCGGTAATCAATACACAGCCGCATACTTCCATCCTTCTTCTTGACAAATAGTACAGGAGCTCCCCATGGTGAAACACTCGGGCGGATGAATTTCTTCTCTAGAAGTTCCTGTAGCTAAACCTTCAACTCTCTCAGCTCTGCCGGGGCCATCCGATAAGGAGCCTTCGAGATAGGCCCAACACCGGGTAAGAGATCGATCCGAAAATCAATCTCTCGATCAGGAGGTAATCCAGGTAGATCATCAGGGAATACTTCTGGATACTCTCTCACAACAGGGATATCCTCTAGCCTTGTTTCTTTTGTAGTGTCTACCACACAAGCTAGGTAGGCCTGACACCCCTTTCTGAGGGCCTTCCTTGCACTCATTGCAGAGATAATGTGCAAAGAGGGATTCTTAGTGGGTGCATCACCCTGATAGAAGATTTCCTGTTCACCAGATATCTGAAACACTACCCTCTTGCCAAAGCAATCAATGTGAGCATGATATTCAGACAACCAATTCATACCAAGGATGACATCAAAATCATACATGTCTAACAGTACTAAGTCAGCCAAAAATTTTCTGTCCTTTATCTGAATTATGCAGTTTTTATGAACAGAATCCACCACTACTGTCTTCTTGAGAGGGGTAGCAACAAGTAAAGGCTCATCTAACTTATCAGGCATAAGATGCAAGGATGTAGAGAACTTGGAGGATATAAAGGAATGTATAGCGCCAGAATCAAATAGTACTGAAGCATCAACAGAGTTGATGGGAATCATACCTGCCACAACTCTGTCACTGGCACTAGCATCCTGTTGTGTCAGTGCGTACACCCGTGCAGCTCCTCTCTGCATCTGATCAGTTGGTCTAGAAGGTCCAGATTCAACTTTCTTTTTGTTCGGGCAATCTCTGGCTATGTGTCCTGGCTGCCCACATATAAAACAGGCTCCCATCCTCTTCAAGCAAGGACCAGAATGCATTTTGTCACAGTAATAACAAGCCTTAAATTTCTTCTTCTTGTTAGGAGGGCCTTCAAAGTTTCTTGGTCGGTTCATTAGATTCCTTGATGTCTCGGCCCTTTTCTGCTCACCTCTTTCCTTCTCTGATTTCTTCTGATCTGCTTCTACCTTCAGTGCTCTCTCCAGGGCCTCTCCGTAGCTGGTAAAAATCAGAACTGACAACCGGGATCGAATTTCATCCCTCAAGCCTTGCTCAAATCTATTAGCCTTGCTTCTCTCAATCTCTATCATCTGAGGGCAGAACCGGCCCAGCTTAGTAAATTTGTTGGCATATTCTAGCACAGTCATATCATCTGTCTGCCTCAGAGATAAAAATTCATTTTTTTTAAATATTCTGACTGACTCAGGAAAATACTGGTCATAAAACATCTTCTTGAATTCCTCCCATGTCGGTAGCTCGTCCTCTAGTCCACATAAGTTCACATCGGAAAGACTCGTTCCAGAGCCTGGGCATATGAGGCGGGTGTCTCCTAATCCTGCAGACGCGTTTTGGGTGGAAAACAAAACCGGGGAGGGGTGAAGGACGCTTGCGTGAAGCTCCAGAACCGGACAATATCTGGCAGGGGAGCCCCGTGTTCCCTCCTCATGTGGCCCCCACGTGGGCACTGGGTGCCTCACGTGCCTCGCAGAGGCGGGGGCGTGACATTTGGTATCAGAGCCGAGGACGGCTCTTGTCCGATGGTGGAAAGGGTGTGAGGCCCAATAGTCCCACATCGGAAAGACTCGTTCCAGAGCCTGGGCATATGAGGCGGGTGTCTCCTAATCCTGCAGACGCGTTTTGGATGGAAAACAAAACCGGGGAGTGGTGAAGGACGCTTGCGTGAAGCTCCAGAACCGGACAATATCTGGCAGGGGAGCCCCGTGTTCCCTCCTCATGTGGCCCCCACGTGGGCACTGGGTGCCTCACGTGCCTCGCAGAGGCGGGGGCGTGACATTTACAACCCTGGTCCCATACACAAGCCACTTGCAGCATGGAACCCTTCAATATAATCAGCACTCCTGCTTGGGACCATGGATCTGAATGCACTTGATACAAACAAAACCGACCACTCTTCATCGGTGTGCTTAAAAAATATGGCTCCACTTGCATCTCCCAAACAAGTTGTAAATTAAGAGAGGTAGAACCTTTCCCCCACCTTCTTATAAGAAACAGGACATGATGCCAGCAAGAGCCTCTGCAGGGGTTAGGTTGAGTTTTCTCCATCAAAGGGAGGGAAGATGGTGGTGTCAAGATCTCCAACCAACACCCAGTCGCAAGCCTTTCGGTTGTTCTTCATCCTCTCTTTGTTGCTCTTTGCGGAGAGAGCCACAGCTCAAGCTAAGACAGATCCATCTGAAGGTATGTTTGCCTTCCAAGGAAACATTCTTCTTACAGAACTTTTCTTCATCTTGTAGATTCTCTGCCTTCTAATAAATTTAAACTTCTGAAGGGAAAAGATGATTATAGAGACACTCAAAAATAAAAACAGAATTTATTGATTGTTGAAGAAAGCAATTGATCGATATCAGATGATTTCATTAGATTTCTCTAAGAAACTATGATTAGACTAAAGCTCTCTCTCTCTCTCTCTCTCTCTCTCTCTCTCTCTCTCTCTCTGTATTTGTGTGTGTATGTTCTCACTCCTGTGTTAACCTTACAATATGCTATCTGATTTAAGGGAACAATTCTAACACCTTGAATAAAATTCCATTTTTTTGCCCTTCACTGGTGCCATCTATTCATAAAACCAAAAGGAGCAAGCCCATAAAAATGTATGTGGTAACTACTTTCTCTAGGCTGCATAAACATCCATTTTTTTATATAGTTTATATGTAATTATGACACCATCAACAACCTTTGAATTTTAGATATACCTACTGAGGCTAGAAAGGATTAGAAGGAACAAGCTTAAAGTGTGTGTGGGTGGGTAGTAATGAATGGGAGATCTATGGTGCTAACAATGCCACGAGGAAGATAACTTAAGAAAACAACAACTTACCTTTCTGAAAATAAAACTAAACGAAAACTAATTTTCCAACCTCCAATGAAAATTCTACCTACTGCTGCCCCTTCAATGCCTGATGTAATTTGACCATGACATTTGCCCATTTTCCTCCTCGAGAAGAGTGCCAAGTTTGTTGGCACAACAATATTCCCCTTATAAATTAATTATATATCATAGGGTGCATAACTAAAATATACACTTAATGGAGTAATTAGACTTTGAAAATTTCTTTCCACTCCCATCCATGTCAACATGAGCATTGCAACCCTAAGCAAGACTACTTAAATACTTGGTTCTAAAATATCAACATCCTTCCAAGCCATAGGTGGCCATTCCTGCACCTCTTTTTTATCTTTTCTTTTTTTTTTTGGTTCTGCTGGCTGCCCTCATATTAGAATGGTATGAGTAGCTGTCGTAAAATATATACATATATATATATACATATACATATATATATATACATATACATATATATATATATACATATACATATATATACACATATACATATATATATATATACACATATACATATACATATACATATATATACACATATACATATATATATATATACACATATACATATACATATACATATATATACATATACATATATATACATATATATATATATATACATATATATATATTTTATATATATATATATACATATATATATTTTATATATATATATATACATATATATATATATATATATATATATATATATATATATATATATATATATATATATCTCAACATCCTTAAAGTAATAAAATCTTAGTTGTCACTGTAGCTAGATGTGCCATGTCACCTATCAAGTGGATTCCTTCTTTGTTTTGCTAGGCGGCATTCAACTTGGAGGGCTTTGTTCTCTTGTGCGGATGGCATCAATAATTGTTCATACTTAAAAACCCAAAGTGGGTCCCAAAAGCACCAACTTCTAATCCTTGATATATTTTGGAAATTCAAATCATGTGATTTTGTGGTGCTGTCATGTTAAAAAAGTCTCCACAAACGACGGCGCACGTTAGGTTTGTCGTATGTTTTTTCGCTAATGTGAGCGAGGTGGATGCAGTGCGAGCGTTGAATGCGATTTTGGGGAGGTGGGGAAAGCCGGCGGCGGCGGCTTGGAACATCAGCGGCGAGCCGTGCAGTGGAGCCGCCATCGACTCCACCAACTTCGACAACAAGGATTTCAACCCTTTCATCAAATGTGACTGCAGCAACGATAGCAAGACCACATGCCACATCACCCAATTGTATGGCCCTCTTACTTAATTTTGAATATTTTAGAGGAATCAATAATATTTTTTTATCAATAAAGTTTTGAAAATAATTATAAAGTTAGGAAACTTAATTTTGTTATCAAAATGTTTGTTGCAAGCTAGCATGCGGATTGGTGTCATCAGGGCAATTGGCACTATAATAATGCTCTACTTTTTTTTGTTTTGTTTTTTGTTTTATTTTTTTGTCTATAAATCCATTTACCTTACGATCAAAGGAGGGTTTTGAATTGGTTTTGATGGCTGAAGGGGCTTACTAGTAATGTACCTTTTGCAAGAGTTCACCGTTGGATCGCCCACCCTAGAGATTTCAAAGCGCTTTAAACTTTATCGTCCATCCATCTTCACATATGTCAAAATAATGAGTGGATGATTCAACAGTGGATTCATACGAAAAAAAAAGGTTTTTTTTTTTTTTTTTTTTTGCAAAAGATGCAACTTATAGGTTAGAGAATATGGCACTATAGGACCGCCCTTGCTGTGTGTGTCATTTATCGTATTTGTGTGGGTAATGCAAATATAGCCTGCCATATCATCGATCGGGATCTCAAGGCTACATTTGGATGCCGAGTAGTTAACTAGGAGAATAATATATTAATTTGATTAATAACCATTTTCTCATCAAATAACAATGGATTAGAATTATTTATTTGATTGACATTCTAAGGTTAGTGAGATAAAATGTGAAAAAATGAAAAAGTAAAGAGAGAAAAGAAAGCTCAGGTGATTAAATTTATTTCACTCACATAAAAAAAGTAAATTGGATTAACTTTCTTGTGTATTGATTTGATTAAGTTTCACACGCTATTTGGGCTCTTGATTTGGCTGGTTAAACTTATATCTAGTAATCACCTGGACGAGACTGTAACAGATTCAGCACTAGTAGGTTTGATTGTGGTCTTCTCTTGGCTCGAGCAAGAGAAAAAAGCCATATGGATTCCTGTATGCTGCTCCTAAATGAGAGCCCCTGTTAACTATTTCTAGGGCACAGCAAGCATACCTAGGATGCTTGCCATCTTATTTGACAATTCATCACTTGCATCTTATTTCTTTTATACTGTCTCTCTATCCCACCGAATACCAGAGACCGTAAATCCAGATAACCTATATTTCTTTTATGATAATTTTTTAGGCTACTTAGTATCGGCATGTGATAATTGAGATCTACAAATGGTTGTGCCCTTTGATTCACATATGTATATGTTCAAGTACATGCATGCGCATATATATGCACACACACACTTACATGAGAAGGTACGAGCACATACGGATGCACATACATGCATGTGGATACATATGTACATGCACGCACAAAAAAAAAGTAAAAACAAAAATATGATATATAGCAGTATAGGGTACTGGTGAGAGGAGGCATGTATCAAGAAGTACAATATTAGATGGTCAATCGAGCAGTTATTTTGTAATTTCATACTGAAGCTTTTGGTTTCTTCAGGAAAGTATATGCTTTGGATGTGGTTGGTCCAATACCAGAGGAGCTTCAAAATCTCACATACCTTTGGAATCTGTAAGCTTGCTTGCTTACCCGCTCTCTTGCAAATTATATTCTTTTTGCTTAGATATAATTTAGATTTGTTGACACTTTGATGTTGAGCAATCTTGAAATTAATAATCAAGATACCATGGACTCGGAGGCAGGGGTACAATCAAGCCAAGTTTGATCGAGCTTGGCTCTAATCAAACTTGATTTGAAATTAATTTTGAGTTTGAATTTTGAGATCAAGTTTGATTTGTTTATCATTATTTCGATCTCAAATTGAACTTAACTTCAAACACTGAACATAAGCATAGTTGAGCAACTTGATAATCCTATTGAGCTGAAATCAATTCAAACTTGAATCTAGTTCTGTTCGAGCTTGATATGTAGTTGGACTCTAGTTTGATTTCAAGCCTATATAACATTTAGCTGACTCAAAAATAAATAAAATACATTAACTAAATCATGATCTAATAGTTCATTATCTATATAACACAAATATATTCTAGTCTTTGATTTGAAATTAAGTTCGAACCTGTTTTTTCTAGTTCAAGCTTTATTTATTTAGTTTTGGAGCTTGATTTGAGTTTTTCTCAAGTTGAGCTTTAGCAGAGCTTGAGCTACTTAGTTTGTTTGATAGCCTTAATTAATAATTAACATCACAATTTTATAACAAGATCATGGTCTCAATTTTGTTGTTGTTAAAAGAGTTTGGATGGACCATATTACCTAGCAAGCCAATGCCTTAACATCATTTAACACAATCAACAACCAACAAGTACTACACCTAATTACTTATCAAAAATTGATTGGTTATTAAATTTTAAATCTCTACATATCGGTTATGCATTAGTTAGTATTGACAGGCACAGATTTCAAATCTTAATACATCCATTATCTGAGTTAGTGGCCAAGACCTAAATGAACCGACTTCTTGATTTATCTCGATCCATATAAATCGTAGGGAAGTTTTGAGCAAAGCAAGAATTTTTAAGATCTCCATGATATTTTTGGACCAATATATTGAAATTTTGGTTGATTGGTAAATTCAAGATTAAAATTATATTTAAACATCAAAATTTAGATTTATTAGTTAAGAGAGTTTATTTAAGAAAGTAACAAAAAAATATCAGTTGTTGCCCAGATAGACAACCCAAGAGGGGGGGTGAATTGGGTTTTAAAATAATTTAGCTATTTAAAACGTTGTGAATGACTAATTAAAACTATTGCAAGTTGTTTAATTAATTGCTATGTGCTGTGAGTGATATGAGAGGAAGAAGAAGAGAGACAATCAATCACAAACACCAAGTTTTATAGTGGTTCGGAGCTAACCCTTGCTCCTACGTCCACTCCCCAAGTCTCACTTGGGAATTCACTATAACCCCCTTGGATTACAACCGGTTGTTTTCCAAGCTCACAACCAAACTTGTTGTTTTACGAGCTCACAACAAACTCGGTCGGTTTTTCCAGGCTCACCGACTAGAACCACCCCGATTGTTTTTCCGGGATCACAATCGAACCCTTACACACGTTGGTTTTACACTCGGCTCACCAACCAACCTCAATACCCTTGATTCAATCCCCCGATTGAACCAAGCAGATACAAGTTGTAAATAATATAGACAAACAGAAAACTAAGCTTCTCAAAAGCAGATGGAAAACAATATAATCTGAAAAGAGTTTAGAAGCCCTCAAACGCTTTTAAGTTGGAGAAGAGGAATGGCTTCTTAAACTTCGGGTCTCCTCTTGAATGTGTAGTCGACTTGAATGCAGGAGGAGGATTCTTTAATTGATGGGAAGATGTAGGTGGATGCAGTTAATGCAGCTCTTCCCTCTTTTTTCGTTGAAGAACAGGTTGCAGAGATTGAATGCTTGAATACTTGGAGTGGAATGGTTGTTCTCTACTTTGCTACAGTCTTCTGTGGCTATTTAAACCAACCCCCACGGAAACTAGCCGTTAGACACCTTTTTCTGCCCGTTCTGCACACTCTGCACAGCCTGACAATGTGTCCGTTGGTGGGTTGGAGTCGACTCGCGCGATCAGGAGTCGACTCGTCTGTAGCGGGAGTCGACTCATACTTTTTCGGAGTCGACTCGGCAACTGTTCCAGATTTGAATTAAAGTTGCCTTCGCGACTGGGAGTCGACTCGTCTTGACCCAGAGTCGTCTCGCCAACTTTTGGAGCTGACTTGGCTTTCTCGGAGTCGGCTCATCCCATGGAGTCCGTGGATTTATTTTTGAATTTGGTCCACTCGAGTCGACTCGTCAATCCTGGGAGTCGACTCGGCGCTCGGAGCCCGAACTCCCTATCTTCTGTCTTTTTGGCTCGTCCAGTCTTGGAGTCGACTCGAACTTCCTCGGAGTCGACTCGGCTCTCAGTTTCCGAAATTTGGTCTTCTGCCTTTTTGATGTGAAGCTGCCTTGGAGTCGACTCTAGCTGTCTGGGAGTCGACTCGAATCTCAGAGGCAGTAACTTGGTCTTCTGTCTTCTTTGTGGTCGCGGAGTCTCGGAGTCGACTCGCGTATTGCGGGAGTCGACTCGAATCTCAGAGTCCGAAAAATGCTTTCTGTCTTTTTTCTTGTGTTCCTCTGAGAGTCGACTCTCACTTTCTTTGGAGTCGACTTGCCAACCATCGGAGTCGACTCGCGTTCCACTGGAGTCGACTCGAATCTCAGACCCGAAAACTGCTCTCTGACTTTTCTGCCTGTGACTCCTTGGAGTCGACTCATACTTCTCCGGAGTCGACTCGGTAAACATTGGAGTCGACTCGTGCACTTCGGGAGTCGACTCGCTGACAGGTTTTGAATTGAAGCTTTCTGTTCGTCTGTCTGTTCTCAGTCGGAGTCGACTCGTACCGATCCGGAGTCGACTCGAGCCCGTGCCAGTGAACTTGATACGCTTGGAGTCGACTCGTGATACTCTGGAGTCGACTCGAGTCTCAGACTTTGGTTCAAGCTGACTTCTTAACTTATCCAAAATACTATGAACCAAGTCTAGAGACACTTAGAGAAGATTTTCACTGAAAATACTTAATTGAATTCATTAGTAAACAAGAAATATACTCAAATGCTTTGAGCTCATCAAAATCAAATAGGGTTTTAATCAATCACTCCACAATCTCTCTCTTTTTGATGATGACAAAACATTGAGTATATGTAAAGTGAATTGCACAATAAACAATGAAATAAAATCCATAAATGAATTCAAATGTCTGGTAATTCAATTTATCCAAGCTTGAAAGGAGTGAAACAGTAAATTTCCGAGTTAAAGCTCCTCCTTTCATTTGGAATTATATAAGCCTTCATATTATGCAATCAATTGTTTGGCTTATATATCTTTAATGATTTAGCTTTGTTAAAATTTCAGATTCTCCCCCTCAACATATGCATTCTACTTTGTTTTGATTCTTTGAATTTCCTTTTAATGCTTTGAAGTTTTTGAACTGAAATTTTGGTTTTTAGAGGAAAAATCTGTCAATTTGTTCTTGAGTAGGATTCAGCTAATCTCCGAATATCCCTTGAATAGATTCTGGAGATTACTCCATTAGGAGCCCCAAAAGAGAGATAATGAGCCTCGAGGTACCGAATCCACTTAGAACAAATTTGTGTGTTTTAAGAGTTTATCTTTTTATTGATTTCTATTGATTCCTTTTACATATTTTATGCATATTTCTCCCCCTTTTACATATTTTATACATATTTCTCCCCCTTTTTGTCATCATATCAAAAAGGAGGTAATCAGAACACACAATCAAACATAGATCAAAAGGCACAGTATTGAAGAAAAATGCAGCTACTCATTGTATTAATTTGTATGTAAGTACATTTCAGAATACAATAAGTAAAGCAAAACAATACATGTCAAAATAAAACACAAAAAGTAGCTATGGTCTCCTCGAGGATGTAGCTCCTCCTCTCGAGGATGTATCTCCTCCTCTCGAGGATGTGGCTCCTCCTCTCGAGGATGTGTCTCCTCGAGGCATGCGCTCCACGAGTGATTGGACCGCATTGGTGACGTTCTCGAGCTGGCGAATGATGGCCTGGATGGCCCTGCTCTGTGTCATATCCAGCTCGAGCACCGACTTCTGCAGTCCGTCCAGCTTGTCGATGAGCACATTCGACAAGCGCTCGGCCCCCGCGGTAGTGGTGGACATGTCACGGCCGATGTCATCCCGCATCTGTCGAGTGGTGCTCGTGACCTCACCCATGCTATGGAACTGGGCCTGCATCAAGGTCCTCATGTTGTATATCTCTTGCCGCACCTCAGCCGTCATGTCAGTCACGGCTGTCAGGGAAGGAACCAACGCGGAAGATGTGGGCACAGGAGAGGGAGTAGGCATCGAACCTCGGAGCTCCCGAAGCAACTCATCCCTCAGATCTCGGACTATCTCCTGCCGCAGCTCCCGGAGCTGCTCAGGATCAATGCGGACCTCCATGGGTGGTGGAGCCGAGGAGGAGGGTCCGGCGGAAGTGGTAGGAGCAGAAGTGGGTGGAAAGTCTGGTACGTCAGGAAAGTCAGAATCGGGCTCAGGACTGGGGGAAGGTCTGGTGGTCTGTGTGGTGATGGATGACTTCCTAACCCAAATCCCCTCTCTCTTCCGAAACCCCATCCTGTGTAGGGTCCCTGCACGCGTGCGATCAGTCCATCGCAATGCGCGAAAGGGTTCCCCCTCAGGGATAGGAATCTCGTACTCCCTAAATAATAATGTGAAGACCATGCCGTAGGGTAGGGTGAGCCTAGGTCTGTCTAGGGGCTCACACATGTATCGATATATGAGTTTGGGGAAGTTGATTGGGGTGTCATGAAGCATATAGAACATGAGAGCTAGGTCTCTCTCAGATACAAAGTCAAATCTCCCGGTCTTAGGGAAGATGGACCTAGACAATATACTCAAGAGGATCCGCATCTCAATTGGTAGTGAGCTAGCGGATACCTCGTCTATGGGTGACTGGGGTGGATGCCCTAGAACGGCCGTAAGGGCCTCAACCCTGTCCTCAGGGTGTGTGGGAGCCACCCCTACTAGTGGAAGGTGGAGGATGTGGGCAATAAGATCCTCCGTAACGAACAGAGGGACACCGGCTACTGTGCCCTCGATACCCCCATCTCCCCGATGGACGGTACCGTAGAACTCTCTAATGAGCCCTGGATATGTGGGGAGATCTAAGGTGAGGAAGTACTCTAAGCCCTGGGCCCTGAGTCTATCACCTATAGTGAACCCTTCCCGGGAGAGATAGTCGAAGTCGACATATCTCCCGGTGGTGACGGCCTTCCCGGCTAATGGCCTCGCGGGAACCGCCCTAGGCGGGGAACGAGCCGGAGGTTGTGGCCTCACGGGATCGTGCCGAGCCTTGGAGCGCCGCTCGGGACCGGCCTCGGGTCGGGACCTCTTCCGGACTACGGTCTTACGCGGCATAATGACCTAAAATGGGAGGAAAACCTAATGAACGGTGAAGAACCGACGGGAAAGTCTTGGGGACGACCGGGGATGACCTAGAAAGGGAGGAAAACCCTAGGGGACGGTGAAGGGTCGACGGAAAAAGCCTTGGGGACGACCTAGGAGTCGGCTCTAGGGCTTGTGAACAGTGGCAGCTTGAGAAAGAAGTGTTTTCGAAACGACAAAGTTAGGGTTAAAAAGTCGGATCCCGACTGCGAGTCGACTCCACTGAGTCGCGAGTCGACTCGACCTCGAGTCGACTCCAGAATATGCGCGAGTCAACTCTCCTTATGCGCCTGTAGACCTCGAGTCGACTCCCGACTATATGTGAGTCGACTCCCCCTCAGCTGCCATCTCTGCGAGTCGACTCCCGCAAATGCGCGAGTCGACTCTCCCTCAGGAGCCGACTCTGAAACTTACTCGAGTCGTCTCTAACTTTGGCACGCACCTAAAAATCATGCTACATTCGTGCCAAATGAGGGAAAAACACTAAAGTATGATCTGATTTGATGATCAGTGAAAAGAAACTCTATTTTAACCACAATCTAATCATTAAAATCAATGAATCTAGTGGAAACTACCACTAGGATGGATCAATCACTCCTAATCCCCTCCTAAGCACACTAAACCTCTCTTCACTTAGGGGTTTTGTAAAAATATCTGCTAATTGATCATCAGTACAAACAAATTGGAGTGTCACATCACCATTCAATACATGATCTCTTATGAAGTGATGTCTTATCTCAATGTGTTTAGTTCTTGAATGCTGAATTGGATTTTTAGTTAGATTAATGGCACTTGTATTATCACAATTAATGGAAATTTTATCTTGTTTAATGCCATAATCTTCTAGTTGTTGTTTAATCCACAAGATTTGAGCACAACAACTCCCGGCTGCAACATATTCAGCTTCAGCAGTAGACAATGCAACCGAGTTTTGTTTCTTGCTAAACCATGAGATAAGGTTTTCTCCTAGAAATTGACAAGACCCGCTGGTACTTTTTCTATCAAGCTTACATCCAGCGAAGTCTGAATCTGTGTATCCTATTAAGTTTAGGCTAGATTCTTTAGAGTACCATAATTCTATATTCTTAGTTCCTATTAAGTATTTAAAAATTCTCTTAACTGCAACTAGATGTGATTCTTTAGGATTAGCCTGATATCTAGCACACATGCAAACGCTAAACATAATATCAGGTCTACTTGCAGTAAGATACA
Source organism: Phoenix dactylifera (assembly GCF_009389715.1). Taxonomy (NCBI): domain Eukaryota; kingdom Viridiplantae; phylum Streptophyta; class Magnoliopsida; order Arecales; family Arecaceae; genus Phoenix; species Phoenix dactylifera. The sequence goes on along the minus strand of NW_024067902.1, from coordinate 280,089 downwards.
ATAAGGATCCTATCATACCTCTATACAGTTTCTGATCTACAGATTTACCTGATTCATCTTGGTCTAATTTGCATGATGAGCTCATGGGGGTGCTGATTGACTTGTTTCCCTCCATATCAAACTTCTTGAGCATCTCCTTGATATATTTGGCTTGATTGATGAAGATGCCTCCTTCAGACTGTTTGATTTGAAGCCCGAGGAAGTAGTTCAGCTCTCCCATCATGCTCATCTCAAATTCACTCTGCATTAAATCAGCAAATTCTTCGCAGAGGCGATTGTTAGTAGCACCGAAAATGATATCATCAACATAAATCTGTACTAATAACATATCTTTGTTTTGCTTTTTCAGAAACAGTGTTGTATCTACATTTCCCCTAGAGAATTTATGTTCTAATAGGAATTTGCTAAGCCTCTCATACCATGCTCTAGGTGCTTGTTTTAAACCATAAAGTGCTTTGTTCAGTTTATATACATGATTAGGGTATTGATGATTTTCAAAACCAGGAGGTTGTTCTACATATACCTCCTCATTAATATACCCATTTAAAAATGCACTTTTTACATCCATTTGAAATAGTTTGAAGTCCTTAGAGCATGCATACGCTAATAATAATCTAATGGCCTCAAGTCTAGCTACTGGAGCAAAGGTTTCATCAAAATCTATACCTTCTTCTTGATTATAACCCTTTGCTACTAGTCTAGCCTTATTCCTTATAACAATTCTATTTTCATCAAGTTTATTTTTATAAATCCATTTAGTACCTATAATTGGATATTCAGAAGGTCTCTCTACTAGATTCCATACCTTATTTCTAGTAAATTGGTTTAATTCTTCTTGCATTGCATTTATCCAATTTACATCATTTTCGGCTTCTTCTCTATGTTTGGGCTCAAAGTGTGAGACAAAAGCTAGATGGTTATTTAAATTTCTAAGGGATGCTCTAGTCCTAACCGGTTGAGATGGATCATCTAGAATTAGTTCCTTAGGATGCCCGTGAGCATACCTCCAAGCTTTAGTTAGCCCATGATCCACAATAGCCTCTTGGCTTGATGATGCTCCTTCACTCAACTTTTGATTATCATCTTGTAATGCCATTTCATCTATCTTTTCTTCAAGAATTTCAACATCATCATCAAAATTAACTTTCTTACTAGAGGAAAAATCACTAGAGTCATCAAATACAACATGTATAGATTCTTCTATAACTAACGTTCTTTTATTAAAGACTCTATAGGCTTTACTAGTTGTAGAGTAACCTAAGAATATTCCCTCATCAGATTTAGAGTCAAATTTACCTAGATTATCTTTCCCATTATTATGAACAAAACACCTACATCAGAAAACATGAAAGTAATTGACTTTTGGTTTTCTGTTTTTCCAAAGTTCATAAGGTGTTTTCTTTATGATGGGTCTCAATAGAACTCTATTTAATATATGACAAGAGGTATTAATGGCTTCTCCCCAAAAGTACTTAGGGAGGTTACTTTCACATAACATAGTTCTAGCCATTTCCTCTAGAGTTCTATTTTTCCTCTCCACAACTCCATTTTGTTGTGGTGTCCTAGGTGCAGAAAAATTATGGGTTATCCCCTTTTTACTACAAAACTCATCAAATGACAGATTTTCGAATTCGGTACCATGGTCACTTCTAATAGCTATTACAGAGGTATCTCTAGCATTGGTTACTTCTTTATGGAATTTCTTAAAAACAGAAAATGCTTGATCCTTATGTGCTAGGAACATGACCCATGTGTACCTAGAATAATCATCTACAATAACTAGACCATATTTATTTCCACCTAGGCTTGTTGTTCTAGTTGGTCCGAATAGGTCCATGTGTAATAATTCTAGAGGCCTAGAGGTAGAGACACATTTTATGGATTTAAATGAGTTCCTAGATTGTTTGCCAAATTGACATGCTTCACATATTTTGTTCTTTTCAAATTTTAATTTTGGCAAACCTATCACGGAATCTCTTTTAACTAGTTTAGTTATTGTGTCCATGCTTGCATGACCTAACTTGCGGTGCCATAACCAACTAGCATCATTATCTTTAGTTTCATTAACAACTAAACATTGGTTATGTTTTGCAAGATCTTCAAGGTCTACAACATATACATTTCCACGTCTAATTCCTTTAAAAACTAAACTATTGTCATTAGGGTTTGTTATAATGCATAGTGATGGTTTAAACATAACATCATACCCTTTATCACATAGTTGACTAATGCTTAATAAGTTATGCTTTAGACCATCAACATATCTAACATTATCAATAAAAGTAGAAGGGGTGATTTGAACTTTACCAATACCAATGATGTGACCTTGGTTGTTGTCTCCAAAAGTCACAGTACCTCCCTTCTTAGCTTCAAGGGTGAAAAAATTGATCCTTATCACCCGTCATGTGCCTTGAGCAGCCACTATCCAAATACCAGCAGTTTTTGTTGACCTTGGCTGCAAGACACTCCTACACAAGCAGATTATATAATTTTAGGTACCCAAGTTTTCTTGGGTCCTTCATGGTTAGTCATGTTGGTTCCTTTTGGAACCCATACCCTTTTAATTTTCCTTTTTGTTTTACCTTTCCTAAAATTACACACATTTGCTTTATGACCTATAGTTCCACAACAAAAGCAGGTTATTTTCTTAGTTTTACTTTTCCCAGCTTTAACAAAGAAGTTACTAAGAAGTTTTTGTTTATTTCTTAGTTTATACCCTAAACCCGCTTTATTAAATACTGCTCGTTGACTATTGAGTATCATATTTAACTTTTCAGAACTACATGTAAATTTTTCAACCAAAGGTTTGTATTTGTTAAGTTCTTTGGTTAGTGTTTGATTTTCTGCCTTTAGATCATTTAGTTCTTTTGTGATCCTTGTTTAAGATTTGTTTATGGTTTTTAAGTTCTGAAAGTTCCTTAGTTAGTTTTTCATTATCCTTAGTTAAGGTATTAGTCTTTTGAGTTAAAAGTTGGTTGCTTGTCTTAAGGTCTATATTTTCTTTGGTGATTAAATCCTTATCCTTAACTAATGAATCATACTTACGGATATAAGTTTGGTTAGTTACTTTTAATTCTCTGTTTTTAACATTTATAGCCTTATATTCAATCATTAGTTCATTAAAAGCATCATAAAGCTCATCAAAAGTAAAATCTAAAGGCGATTCGAGCGTTACCTCATTTCCATTGGCCATGAAGCAGAAATTGGCCTTTTCCTCTTGTTCCTCATCCGATGAAGAGGATGATGAGTCCGAGTCGGATAGTGTCGTGACAAGAGCCTTCTTCTTCTTGTACTTGCTCCTCTTCTTCAGTAAAGGGCACTCAGCTCTTATGTGACCCGACTTCTTGCATTCGTAACACCCAATCCCCTCATTTTTCCTTTCCTTACCTTTGTCCTTGCGGTAGGAATTTGAGGGGCCTCTCCTTTGATGATAGGACTTCTTGTGGTTGATGAATTTTCTGAATTTGCGCACAAGAAGTTCCTCACCATCATCTTCCTCATGTTCTTCTTCTTCACTGCTGCTACTGCAAGATAAGTCCTTGTTAGATGAAGTAGATTTTAGAGCTATTACCTTTTTCTTATGGGAGGACTCTTCCTCGTTGTGTTGTTTCATGGTTAGCTCGTGCGTCATTAGGGATCCAAGAAGCTCCTCAAGTGGTAACTTGTTCAAGTCCTTGGCTTCTTGGATTGCCGTCACTTTAGCTTCCCATGACCTTGGTAGACACCGAAGGATTTTCCTGACAAGCTCACTGTTAGTATAGTTCTTGCCAAGGCTTTTTAGGCCATTGACAATATCAGTAAACCTAGTAAACATGCATGTGATTGTTTCATTAGAATCCATTTTAAATAGTTCATATTTATGAACCAAAATATTTATTTTGGATTCTTTGACTTGATTCGTGCCCTCATGGGTCACTTCAAGTCTGTCCCAAATCTCTTTGCAGAATTGCAAGTTGAGACCCTATTGAATTCATTTCTATCTAAGGCACAATAAAGCACATTCATAGCTTTAGAATTTAGTTGTGCCTTTCTCATGTCATGTTCATCCCAATCCTTTTCTAGTTTGGGTACCGTGACACCTTCTACATATATGGATGGGATGTATGGGCCATTTACTATAATGGTCCACATCTCATAGTCTTGGGCTTGGATGAATATTCTCATCCTAGCCTTCCAATATGAGTAGTCGGATCCATTAAAGAATGGGGGTCTTTGGGTGGACTGACCCTCAATGTGAGAAGATCCAAATGGAGTTGTCATTTCGATCTTTTACTCTTGGGTGGAAGAGTTTAGGCTCTGATACCACTTGTTGCCCAGATAGACAACCCAAGAGGGGGGGTGAATTGGGTTTTAAAATAATTTAGCTATTTAAAACGTTGTGAATGACTAATTAAAACTATTGCAAGTTGTTTAATTAATTGCTATGTGCTGTGAGTGATATGAGAGGAAGAAGAAGAGAGACAATCAATCACAAACACCAAGTTTTATAGTGGTTCGGAGCTAACCCTTGCTCCTACGTCCACTCCCCAAGTCTCACTTGGGAATTCACTATAACCCCCTTGGATTACAGCCGGTTGTTTTCCAAGCTCATAACCAAACTTGTTGTTTTACGAGCTCACAACGAACTTGGTCGGTTTTTCCAGGCTCACCGACTAGAACCACCCCGATTGTTTTCTCGGGATCACAATCGAACCCTTACACACGTTGGTTTTACACTCGGCTCACCAACCAACCTCAATACCCTTGATTCAATCCCCCGATTGAACCAAGCAGATACAAGTTGTAAATAATATAGACAAACAGAAAACTAAGCTTCTCAAAAGCAGATGGAAAACAATATAATCTGAAAAGAGTTTAGAAGCCCTCAAACGCTTTTAAGTTGGAGAAGAGGAATGGCTTCTTAAACTTCGGGTCTCCTCTTGAATGTGTAGTCGACTTGAATGCAGGAGGAGGATTCTTTAATTGCTGGGAAGATGTAGGTGGATGCAGTTAATGCAGCTCTTCCCTCTTTTTTCGTTGAAGAACAGGTTGCAGAGATTGAATGCTTGAATACTTGGAGTGGAATGGTTGTTCTCTACTTTGCTACAGTCTTCTGTGGCTATTTAAACCAATCCCCACGGAAACTAGCCGTTAGACACCTTTTTCTGCCCGTTCTGCACACTTTGCACAGCCTGACAATGTGTCCGTTGGTGGGTTGGAGTCGACTCGCGCGATCAGGAGTCGACTCGTCTGTAGCGGGAGTCGACTCATACTTTTTCGGAGTCGACTCGGCAACTGTTCCAGATTTGAATTAAAGTTGCCTTCGCGACTGGGAGTCGACTCGTCTTGACCCAGAGTCGTCTCGCCAACTTCTGGAGCTGACTTGGCTTTCTCGGAGTCGGCTCATCCCATGGAGTCCGTGGATTTATTTTTGAATTTGGTCCACTCGAGTCGACTCGTCAATCCTGGGAGTCGACTCGGCGCTCAGAGCCCGAACTCCCTATCTTCTGTCTTTTTGGCTCGTCCAGTCTTGGAGTCGACTCGAACTTCCTCGGAGTCGACTCGGCTCTCAGTTTCCGAAACTTGGTCTTCTGCCTTTTTGATGTGAAGCTGCCTTGGAGTCGAATCTAGCTGTCTGGGAGTCGACTCGAATCTCAGAGGCAGTAACTTGGTCTTCTGTCTTCTTTGTGGTCGCGGAGTCTCGGAGTCGACTCGCGTATTGCGGGAGTCGACTCGAATCTCAGAGTCCGAAAAATGCTTTCTGTCTTTTTTCTTGTGTTCCTCTGAGAGTCGACTCTCACTTTCTTTGGAGTCGACTTGCCAACCATCGGAGTCGACTCGTGTTCCACTGGAGTCGACTCGAATCTCAGACCCGAAAACTGCTCTCTGACTTTTCTGCCTGTGACTCCTTGGAGTCGACTCATACTTCTCCGGAGTCGACTCGGTAAACATTGGAGTCGACTCGCGCACTTCGGGAGTCGACTCGCTGACAGGTTTTGAATTGAAGCTTTCTGTTCGTCTGTCTGTTCTCAGTCGGAGTCGACTCGTACCGATCCGGAGTCGACTCGAGCCCGTGCCAGTGAACTTGATACGCTTGGAGTCGACTCGTGATACTCTGGAGTCGACTCGAGTCTCAGACTTTGGTTCAAGCTGACTTCTTAACTTATCCAAAATACTATGAACCAAGTCTAGAGACACTTAGAGAAGATTTTCACTGAAAACACTTAATTGAATTCATTAGTAAACAAGAAATATACTCAAATGCTTTGAGCTCATCAAAATCAAATAGGATTTTAATCAATCACTCCACATCAGTTAATATGAATAGATCATGTTGATCGATATCAAGGATTTCATCAATTTATATCGATGAAGAAAAAATGGGCTAAAACAACCTCTCAATCTTGTTTCTTTTACACACCAATGAATGCTCTCCATTGGCCTCTCTAACATATGGTTGAGGGATTATATAACAGCCCTGAGATAAGTGATGTGGCAGCTATCCTAGCTTGCATAATTATTTATGGTATCAAAACTCATGCTTACTAAAGAACATTATATAGGTACTGGTAAAGAAAGAGATACATGGTGACCTTCAACAACCCTGGATATATGTGTCATTTTAATTATATATGACACGAAATCCTGGGGTCAGTAGATGCTTAAGGGGAGACCATGTGTCTCACTTTCCTTTCTTTCAATTATTACAACTCTCCTCCATATTTACTATCTAATAAGTAGCAAAAAAATTCATAAACTTAAAAATATGATATTTTTTTTGTAAATTTAAAAAATTAAATACACATAGAACATGATCATCTCTCGAAATACTTGTAGAGACCCATACATCCTAGATGACATAAAATAGTTGCTGAGGAGCAGTGGAGCCTTATCTGATGGACCCCATCATGAGCGTACCCAAATAGTGCCAATGATGACCAGATCCTGCTCTATACATCCTAAATCATGTATACATAAACCGATGGATTTCTTATTCGAGAATAACCATCTCATATATTGTTAGCATAATTTTAGAAATTACATAACAACCAATATCAGCTCATATTTTTTTTTTTTTTAGTGTGATCCTGTATCGGTTAGTATAATTTTCTTTTGTTAGCATAATCCTGTATCGGTCAGTATTATTTTTCTTTGTTAGCATAATCTTGTTAGAGTAATTTTAGAGATCATATAACAACTTCTATCAATGAGTATTATTTTTTTATTAGCATGATTATATATCAACCTATATTATTTTTCTTGTATGGAGTCTGTACACAAATATATATAACCTCTAAGATATACCGAATATGATAGAATAGAGAAATAAAATTCTTTTTTATGTCTTTTTCTTTTATTTCTCTCTTCTTCTGCAAATATTTGAATATGGTATCAGATCTACTGATCACCTAATATGTCGTGAGCATCTCTTCTATATTTGTTGTGGTCATCGTTGCCATGTCTAGAAGCTTTGAAGACTCCCACTGCCGATCTATGTTTCTGGATGAATCAACACCCGAAAATCCTCAATTTGTTAGTGGATCCGCAAATTCTCTATTTCCCCTAAGGCTGCAAATGGGTCGGGTCGACCCGTGACCCGACCCACGTAGACCCGATCCAATCCGAATTTTAGGATCCACGAGTCCAGGTCGGGTCCTAAAATAGACCCGAATCATTTTCTGGGTCGGGCCTGGGTTCACCAAACAGACCCGACCCGATCCGAATGGACCCGAAGAGAGAGAGAGAGAGAAAGAGAGAGAGAGAGGGGAAAAGCAAAAGACATTTTTTTTTTTTTGGTGTGGGTTGTGGTACTGTTGGTCAGTGTGGGAGGATAGGAAGTTAGCAACAAGCATAGGTTCACAGAATCCAAAGGAACGTCGGCCCGTCAGGAGTCTCTCTCGATCTATTACACTGTTGATACCTCTGGTGTCTCGGTAGCTGCCTTTTTTTTTTTCCTTTTGTTTTTTGGTTTTTGTTTCTTTTAACTTTTGAAGAGAGAAAGTGAGGGAACACGGCAACTGAATATGGGTCATGTGCCAGTTTTCTGTAATGGAATTGGATTTTGGAAAAAGGCATGGGATTTTTCTTGCCCTCGTGAGAGGGGAGCTGGGAGACACCGAGTTCCGTCCAATCAGTCATATAGATAAAAAATAGTGTGATATGAAATTTGGCTTGTAGACCGACTTAGTTAGTAAGTCATGGGTCATCTCTTCTGACTGGAGCTCAATTGCAAGTTTTTCGAGTCATGGGTCACCCAGCACCCCATAATTATGATATGACCAAATTAGATTTGCCTAAATTTTTTCTCAAAAGCACAAAAAAATTGGACCCGATCGGATCCAGACCCGACCCGACTCAGATCCGGACCTGACCCGAACCCGACTCGGACCCGACCCGACCCAATCTTCAACCGGATCAGGTCCAGGTCCAAAATTGGGACCCGAACAAAAAACCGGGTCGGATCAGGGTCACCTAGGACCCGACCCGACCCGACCCGACCCGACCCATTTGCACCCCTAATTTCCCCATATATCTTTTATTTCTAGTAGTCAAAGATCCTTTATTTTCTAATGGATCCGCAGCTCCTCTCCACCACTTTTCTTCTGAGCTTCAGATCTTTGGTCGTCTCTCCTCACCGTGGCTCGGTCCCTTTTTCTCCATCTTTGGTTTCATTTGCCGATATATATTTCCAGATGAATCACACCCGAAAATACTCAATTTGTCAGTGGATCCATAAATTCTCTATTTCTCCGCATGTCTTTTATTTTTGGTAGTCAAAGATCCTTTATTTTCTAATGGATCCACAGCTCTTGTCCACTACCTTTCTTCTCAGCTTCAGATCTTCGGTCGTCTCTCCTCACCATGGCTCGGTCCCTTTTTCTCCATCTTCGGTTTCATTTGCTACCTCTGGCTCTTTAACCATCCAGTTTGAAGTCTCTTACTCCTCTTCCATGGTGCCTCCGTCTACGAGAATCATCGACCTTCGATTGCCTTTTTTCTGAGCTCTGTCCTTGCTATAACTATTAGTTTTTATATGTCTTCTCACTGCCACATCATTAGACAAATCAATCAACCAATGCTCCTCTTTCATAGTGCCTCCGTCTGCAAAGATCGTCGACCTTTGGTTGCCTTCTCTCTGAGCTCTGTCCTCGCTGCAGCTGTCATCTTCTATGCGTCTTCTCGCTGCCACATCATCAGACAAGTTAATCAGTTACATTGACAGATATATCAGTCTGTCACATCAGTCGGACACATCAGTCTGTCATATTGGCTTCTGAATTGTTATGTCAACTTTTTATTTCCTATATCAGCTTCTAAGCTGCATAACAGCTCATATTCTATCATATCAGGCTCTATGCTGCCACATCAACTCTTGATCTACCACCACGTTAGTCTCTAAGTTGCTATTTCAGCTCCTAGTCTATCATCTCTTGATTTAGTACGTCGGTTTCTAAGTATATTCATGATTTAGTTTCCAAACTCAAATTGGCACTTATAGTACTATCTTGAGTTTGAGAGAAGATGTTATCATAATTTTAGAAATCACGTAATAACCTATATCAGCCCATATTATTTTTCTTTATCGGTCAGTATTATTTTTCTTTGTTAGCGTGATCTTGTATTAGTCAATATTATTTTTCTTTGTTAGCATAATCATGTTAGAGTGATTTTAGGGATCACATAACAACTTGTATCAACGAGTATTATTTTCTTTTATTAACATGATCTTATACCGAATATGATGGAATTAAAAAAATAAAATTATTTTTTCTCTCATTTTCTTTTGTTTTTCTCTTCTTCTATAAATATTTTAACATATATATTAGTAAGATTCTTAATTAATAATTGCCATGAAAGGAGAAAACGAAGTTGCTCGCTACTGTTTCAGCACCCAACGAGTTCCCGATTGTAGATTTCATGGTAGAGACGTAGGAGAAACATGAGTTTTTAGAAACCACAGCTTATTAGTCACATGTAAATATGAACATTTAGAATTTCTTCACTCTCTCAATGTTAAAATTTAATATAAAAACAGTTCCGGGGGAACTCTAATATCTACATAATATGCAAAAAGGCCTTGAAATTGAGGGGATATCTCTTTAATATTCCAGCTTGGGCAACCAAACCATATGCCGCTTCTCTCTCCCTTTGTTTGGTGCAGAATTTTATAGTAGAGATGTAGGTGATCTAAGTGTGGGAAACGAACAACAAAGTTTTTATCTCCACGTGTTCAAGGAGTAGTGTTAAGGGCCTTGAGATTCTAAAATAACTGGTTGCTCTCAACACTGGCAACTTATATACTATCAAAATTTTTCTTATTTTCTTTTTGGGTAAGAAGATGTTATTACATATTCATTAGCATCAAAGTATAGCAAGTCACGAAACTGTAAAGTTTCACTCAAGAAAATTTTCAAATTATTAAATTAATATTGTGACACCTCGAATACAATACCAAGGTCCGAACACGACCGCACACTTTTTAGGGTAGAGCTCTAGAGAATATTATATTATAGGCGTGAAAATTTATCACAACCTTACTATCCGTAAACCAAAACGATTTCATTTCATAACAAATAACAAAACTGGTCCAATTATAAAATTTATTCATCTAATCATTTAATTTTATCCATTCATCCCTTTCTAATATGATCCCAACTATAGCCAAGCAATCATAGCCAAGTATTAAGCCACATACAGCCTGCAACTCTAAAAAAAAAAAAAAAGGAGGTTGTGAGTTTTACAGCCCAGTAAGAATTGTGAATTGCTACACCATAAGTAATAAAAAAATAATCAATTAGCAATACTAGATAAAATAAATATTGTATCAATACTCGAAAAGCTTGTACAAATAATATGTACATAACTTCTTATTATCATCTTTTCAAAAAAAGCATATACATACATATATATACACACACACACACCCATGTATACATATATACATATATACACATGTATACATATATACACACACATGTATATATATATATTTTAAATATAACCTGTTGCTGGAAATTGGACCCGGGGGCAATCTTCGGCTGAGGAGAGGGAGCGGCAGGTCCTCACAGGGGAGCGGCGATCCGTCGGCGAGCGGCGTCCTCCGTCCGGGTGCCTGCAGACAAACCGGTGGCCGGGTTTTCCGGCGCCGGCCCTCCGACGCTCAAGTCAGATGGGGGGCAAAGTGTATAAAGAGAAGAAGAACAGTGTTTGTAGAGTGTGGAATTTTTCCCAACCCCCCTCTGAGGAGCAAAGGTCCCCTTTTATAGGAGGGTCGGTTTACCTGTGATGTGATGGGGTGAGGCCATTGTACGGCTTGGCATGTTGCTCAGATCGGCGCACGATCGAGTGAATTATTACGTTGATGTCGGAGGTGAAGTCGTCGTACGACCCGAGCTGGCACGCAATCGGGCGAATTATTGCATTGGTATCGGGAGTAAGGCCGAGATCGGGAACTTATCATAGCTGATTGGACTCCGCTAGCCTGACTTGCCGTGGAGAGCTGTGAATCCGTAGATAACAGGAGCCACGCGCATTAATTGTGGAGTAAGCCGGAGATCCGCATTAATTGTGGAGTAAGCCGGAGATCCGCATTAATTGTGGAGTGAACTAGAGGTTTGTAGGGGTCATGCGCAATAAATGTCGGGGCAGTGGCAGGATATGGCCCTTGGCCGGACCTCGGAGAGGTATGGCCGTGGTAGGTGGCTGACAGGAGTAGACCTCGGGTGTCAGGAATCTTCCGGGTCGGGAGTTCTGAGGTCGGATATGTTGAGGTCGGACGTTCCGAGGTCGGACGCCGACTTCGGCTATCCAGGGTCGGCGATTGTGCGACTTCTTAGGGGTACTTGCGTCACTGGGGGGGGGGAAATCTTATTCCCCCAACACTACCCCCCGACTTCCGAGTTCGAGCAGCTTGCAGGCTCGGACGTGGGGAGTAAAGACTATCATTAGAGTTGGAGGGAATCTCATCCGCACCCTTATGCTCCTCGGAGCCTTTATGACGGGACCTGCGCCCTTTGGCGCTTCGAGGTCGCTTTATTCAGCGAACTTATGATAGGGCTCGTATCTTTATGTTTTTCGAAATAGCTGTAACAGGAGTGGCGCCTCTTGGATCTCCGAGATCGCTTCGTGCGGCGAACCCATGATGAGGGTCCCCGAGCCCGACGAGGCGGCGCCTCGATTTCGTGGTCGAGGCTCCCCGTCCATCAATGAGTATGCCGTTTCGTGCTTCGAAACGGACACGCGGCATGATCTGAGGTCGGACGTTTCCGATCTCGTATTATCGGATCATTGATCTGGGGAAGTGGAGGCTGCATCGGGGCTCCACGTGTCCCAGAGACTTATTAAACGAGGGGAGTGGGGGTGACGTCCGCTCGTTCTTCAAGGTGATCTGATCCTGCGGACCCATGATGAGGCCCCGGGATCCGATGGGACAGCGTTTCGATTTCGCACTCGATTTATTGATCTGGAGTGAATGCGGTGTCTCGGCCTCCGAGGTCGATACGTGGCGTAATCCAGTCGGGGGATGGGGACCGACTCTATCGATCTGGGCCGTCAGGGGGGTCTATATAAACCCCACGGGTCTACCCTAAGGGTTCCATTTGGTTGCCTTGCATTTTCGCCGTCCTCTTTCTTGTCCCACCCCTTGACTAAATCTTGCCATCGGTGCCCGGAGCGATTTCCGGCGATGTCCCGTAGGTTCCTATCCTGTAACTGCTAGGGTTCTTCTTCCTCCTCCTTTCTCTGTTTTCAATCTAGTTTTATTCTTCTGCAAAATGGGTCTCGGTCCTGAGGAGGTAGGGTCAAGTCTGTCGTGGGAGGAGTTGGAGTTGATCTGCTCCCGGTTCTTCTTCCAGCCCGGGTTTCGCCTCAAAACTGCAGGGCCGGAAGATAGGGTGACGCGGCCGCCCCCAGGTCGGATCGCGGTCCATCGCGAGACGCTCTGGGCCGGCCTACGGTTCCCTGTTCACGAGTTCGTGAACAACTTGCTGGTCGAGTACCAACTCGTTCCAGCACAGCTTGCTCCGAACTCGTGGAGGACTATAATCGGGTTCCTATCCTTGTGCCTCGGGCATGGGATCCCGATCTCGGTGAGCGTTTTCCGCCGGTGTTTTTTATTGAAGAAAAACCCGGCGGACGCGGAGTGGCTATACTTCGCCTTTCGGGGCAGTATGTCACTTTTTCATGGGGCCCCTTCCTCTATTCATGAGTGGAAGGGGAAGTTTTTCTTCCTCGCGTCCGAGGCGCCGTGGGGGTTCAACCCGAGGTGGGGGCACCCTCGGCTGAAGACCCTCAACAAGCTCTCCGAGCCCTCGGGGAGGGAGCTGAGGGTCCTGGACTCTTTGCGGGCCCTCGGAAAGGGGTACGACCTGACCGAGCTCCTACGGGAGGACGCCCTGGCGAGCGTGGGTCTGAGCTCGGCGCGCCCCGAGGGTAAGAGCAGTTGCATTACCTTCTTGTCTTTCCTTTTCACTTACATTGGTCTAACACTTGGGAAAATTTTTGATCTCAGATATCCCTCACATACCGACCAGCAATGTATCCCTCTTCTCCCGCCTGAAGAGGCGAGAGGCCGAGGCCGGGGGAGCTATTCCCCAGCCTCGGAAGAAGGCGAGGTCGGCCGGTGCTTCTACGTCGGCCGGGGCAAGTGGCCCAGAGGCGGGGGCCTCCGCAGCCGACCCAGGGCGGACGCGGGTCGCCGGCAACACGGGCCCAGCGGCCCCCCTTTGTCCTCCCCCTATCGCCCAGCGGGAGGGGCCGGCCGTGGTCCAATTGCGGCGCCCGGGGCCCGAGCCGACCCGAGGCCCCGAAGTGAGCGGCTCCGGGACCTCAGGCTCGGGTGTGCCGGGCTTTTTCTGGGCTTTCCGAGAAGAGTTGGTCGAGCCGAACTCCCCTGTTCCCGAGGGGAGCTCGGCTATTCATGATGCCGAGGTCGCACGCTCTGTATTCCGGCGTGCGATGCTTCCAGCGGACCGGGCCGAGTTCCGGAACTTGCCGTTGGAGGAGGTCGTTGACGGTACCTACTGCAACACCGCCCGGGTAAGTCCTCTTCGGAATCTCCTCGAAGTTATTAGTGAACTTGTGTGCTTTTCAACTCACGGCCATCTTTGTTCCTTTCTTTGCAGCATATTCACGAACTTGACACCCTGGTGTTCATCGCCCAAGGGTGTCAAGAGGAGGCCCGGCGGCTCGGCCGACAATTGGAGCCGGCCAAGAAAAGAATCGCCGAGCTGGAGGCGGCGTTGGCCGAGGCCGAGGCTCGGAGGGAGGCTACCGAGGCTGGGCGCCTCGCTATGGCGGAGGTGCTCGAGGAGGAAAAGGCCGCCCACGCCTTGACCAAGTCGGCCTTGCGCGCTTCGGAGGCGCGCCTGGGGGAGGCCCAATCCGAGGTTGCAGGCCTCAAATACGAGGGCGGGGTCTTTCGCCTCAAAATCGAGCAGCTTGAGGCTCGGGAGAAGAGGGCGCTCGAGCGAGCCGAGCATGCCGTGGAACTCTTCAAGGAGTCGGAAGAGTTCCGCGATATGTTGGAGGAGGAGACGGTGGACGGGTTTCTCCGGAGTTTCGATAACTTCCGGAAGCAGATGGCTCGGATCTGCCCCTAGTTCGATCTTTCGACGGTTCGTCCGAGAATGAACCTGGGCTACGGGTCCGACACGGACGACATTCCCGCCATTTTGACATCCGAGGCGGGATTGTACGAAGGTGACGCCGCCGAGCCCGCGACGGCGGTGGCCGAGTCGGAGGCACCTGCCGAGGCCCCCGCTACAGACCCCGAGCCCGCACCTGCCGAAGGCCCCCAGGTCATCACCGTGGACGACCCCGAGGGTGATGCGGACGCTGCTGCCGCCGCTTAGGACTCGCATACATTTTTTCTTTTTCGTTGTAATCGAGGTCGGCTTTTGAATGGCCGACCTCCAATTTTGTAATTGGCCTTCCGGCCCTTTATTAATGAAAGGTCCCTTTTATCACTTCGTTTTTCTTCCTTTCTCTTGTCGTAAATAAGGCCGGAGCCTTAACCTATCGTTCCTCCGACTTTTAACTTTGTATCTTAGTTTTCGAGTTGCTTAACGAAGTCGCCCTTTTTCCTTGGCTATATCTTGGCCTTCTTGAGTTCTGGTCATTCCAACCAAAGGGAGCTCCGAGCTTAGGTTTCTAGAAAATTTCTCTAAGTCCTACAACTCGGATCTTAGAATCGCGGAAGTTGCCATGTTTGGCCTTTAGGTTCCCAAGGCATTGAGGTCGAGCCTTAGCCCTTCAAGTAAGATCGTGCTAGGTTTGTATGTGCCGCTATTCGAGGAGTCTAGTCGGGCTTCCGAACTTAACTCTCCGGATTGTAGGATCATAGAAAAAGTCGGTGCCGTCCCGCAAGGGAGAGCATGAGCCAATAATCGAGTTGTCGCCAGGGTTTCCTAATTTTCATCCTCGGATTTTGCCGAGGTCTCGGTGAGCGGGGTCGGTACCCTTAAAAGATACCTCGGCCCTTCCGGACCCAATTGGTATGTCCGCGGTCACGGTTGTCTTCGTAGCTCGACATTGGAGACTACGTATGGGGGCCGAGTTGGGCCCTAATTTATGAGGACTTGCATAAGTCGTGGAGACTTGACGGGCGGAGCATGCATAATGTTGATGGGAGATCGGTCTTAAGCCGACTCATAGGAGTGGTCCGACTTTGGGCGAAATAAGGCTCCGACTTCGACTGAGATTCCGCTAGCAGTGCGTAGATAAAATCTGACAAGGAGGGCGTCGAGTTAGATGTACCTTTTGCATTCCCAGAATTGTACCCCACATGGCGGAGTGGGTTGTTTCCCTTCCTCGTCAGCTTTCGGAGTCGTTTTTTGACTTGTTAGGGGACTCGGGCTTCTCACAGACCCGATGACGCCCGCCGAAGTCGAGAGGATCTGGGAAGGCTTCATTGATCCGTAGCTCTTTCCAAGGTCAAGGGAGTTTGAGATCCTACGGTCGGACCTCGGGGCGCCCCAACCTTGGTCGAGGGATCTTGCGTCAGGTCGGCGGGTCTGAGGACGCTTTGCTGACCTGCGGTGCATCCCGAGGTCGAGGGAGTTTGGGACTCTACGGTCGACCCTCGGGGCATCCCGACCTTAGTCGAGGGATCGTTCGTCAGGTCGATGGGTCTGGGCACGCTCTATCGACCTGCGACGCTTCCCGAGATCGAGGGAGTTTGGGACTCTACGGTTGACCCTCGGGGCATCCCGACCTTAGTCGAGGAATCGTTCGTCAGGTCGATGGGTCTGGGCACGCTCTATCGACCTGCGACACTTCCCGAGGTCGAGGGAGTTTGGGACTCTACGGTCGACCCTCGGGGCATCCCGACCTTAGTCGAGGAATCATTCGTCAGGTCGATGGGTCTGGGCACGCTCTATCGACCTGCAACGCTTCCCGAGGTCGAGAGAGTTTGGGACTCTACGGTCGACCCTCGGGGCATCCCGACCTTAGTCGAGGAATCGTTCGTCAGGTCGATGGGTCTGGGCACGCTCTATCGACCTGCGACGCTTTCCGAGGTCGAGGGAGTTTGAGACTCTACGGTCGATCCTCGGGGCATCCCGACCTTAGTCGAGGAATCGTTCGTCAGGTCGATGGGTCTGGGCACGCTCTATCGACCTGCGACGCTTCCCGAGGTCGAGGGAGTTTGGGACTCTACGGTCGACCCTCGGGCCATCCCGACCTTAGTCGAGGAATCGTTCGTCAGGTCGATGGGTCTGGGCACGCTCTATCGACCTGCGACGCTTCCCGAGGTCGAGGGAGTTTGGGACTCTACGGTCGACCCTCGGGGCATCCCGACCTTAGTCGAGGGATCTTGCGTCAAGTCGACGTTTCGTCGTCCTGCGATACTTCCCGAGGTCGAGGGAGTTTGGAGCTCTACGGTCGAGCCTCGAGGCATCCCGATTTTAGTCGAGGAATCTGAGGATCACAGACGACCCAACATTAGAGGAGAATTATAATCATTGAAATAGGCGAATCATTTGCGGAAAAGAGACTGAGTCCATAGTCCTGATTGTCTTGAACCCCTAGGGGTTTTATTGGTAGTACATTCGTAGATTCTCGGAGTTCCAGCTTCGCGGAATCAGAGTCCCCTCTAGGGACTTTAATTTGTATGCTCCGAGTCACTGTACTCGGGCGATCTGGTACGGCCCTTCCCAATTTGGGGCGAGCTTTCCTTGCTCAGTTGGTTGAGAAGCCTCGGCTCTCCTGAGGACGAGGTCCCCTACTTTGAAGAGCTTGGGCTTGACTCTGGAGTTGTAGTATTGGGCCGTCCTCTGTTGGTATCTCGCCATACGGACCCGGGCGACCTCTCGTGTCTCTTCAACGAGGTCCAAGTTGCTCCTGAGCCGAGAGGAATTGGTGTCGGGGTCGTAATGCTCCACCCTTGAAGAAGGGAGGCCGATCTCGAGCGGGATGACGGCCTCAGTGCCGTATGCTAGGTTGAAGGGGGTCTCTCCCGTGGGTAGTTGGAACGTAGTCCGGTATGCCCAGAGGACGTTGTACAAGTCCTCGACCCACTGTCCTTTGGACCGATCAAGCCTAGCCTTGAGCCCCTGCAAAATAGTACGGTTAGTTACCTCAGTTTCCCCGTTTGTCTGGGGATGGGCAACCGAGGTGAAGCGGTGGTCAATGCCGAGCTCAGAGCAAAATTCCCTGAAGTGGACATTGTCGAACTGCCGACCATTGTCGGATATAAGGATACGGGGTAGTCCGAATCTGCAAATTATGGACTTCCACATAAAGTCCCGCATCTTTTGCTCGATGATCCGGGCTACAGGTTCGGCTTCGACCCATTTGGTGAAGTAGTCGATGGAGACGACCCGGAACTTTCTTTGTCCGGTGGCCAGGGGAAAAGGCCCCAGAATGTCGATCCCCCATTGGGCGAACGGCCAGGGGGCGATAATGGAGGTCAGCAGGGCTGAAGGTCGGCGCTGGATATTAGCGTTCCGTTGGCACCGATCGCACTTCCGGACGAAATCCGTCGCATCTTTCTGGAGCGTGGGCCAATAGTATCCTTGCCGCAGGATCTTATGGGCTAATGCCCGACCCCCCAGGTGATTTCCACAGATTCCTTCATGGACCTCTCGGAGGGCATAGTCCGCCTCAGAGGGGCGGAGGCATCTGAGAAGAGGAGAAGTAAATGATCGACGATAAAGTCTGTTTTCGTACAAGACATACCGGGGAGCTTGGCGTTTGATTCGACGAGCTTCTGCCTTGTCATGGGGTAGGGTTCCGTCCTGAAGGTAGCAGACGAACCCGTCGATCCAGCTCGGTTCAAAGTCGATACACATGGTAGGTTCTGGCTCCTCCGTGCTGGGAGCCTGTAGGTACTCGAGCGTTGTCCCCTTGGGAAGCTCGCTCATGCGGGAGGTTGCCAGCTTGGACAACTGGTCTGCCCTGAGATTCTCCGCTCTGGGAATGTGCTGAATGTCAAAAGAGTTCAGAGTAGACGTGAATTCCTGCACCTTTTGGAGGTACTTCTGCATGGATGGCTCTTTTGCTTCGAAGTCTCCCTGGATCTGGCTTACCACCAGCTGGGAATCACTGAAGGCTCTTAAGTCTTCCACTTTCAGTTCTTTCGCCAGCTTGAGCCCGGCGATGAGAGCCTCGTACTCAGCCTCGTTGTTCGAGGCCGGGAACTCGAGGCGCAAGGCTTGCTCGGCCACCACTCCGTCTAGACTGGTGAGGATGAGTCCGGCCCCGCTACCCCCCGAAGTTGAAGACCCGTCCGAGTGCAGGACCCATGGTGGCCTTGGTGCTTCCTCCATGGATATGGACGGCAGCTCGGGGTCGTCCGGCAGGGTACACTCTACGATGAAATCAGCGAGTATTTGAGCTTTGATAGCCGGCCTGGGCCGATATTCGAGGTCAAATTCCTCGAGCTCGACTGCCCATTTGGCGATCCTTCCCGCACAATCCGACCTTTGCAATATTTGCTTCATGGGCTGGTCGGTCAGTATAGCTATTGTGTGGGCTTGGAAGTAAGGCCTGAGTCTTCGAGCCGAAATGATAAGAGCGAAGATGGTCTTCTCGAGCTTGGAGTATCGGGTCTCAGCATCCCTGAGGACCCGACTGATGTAGTAAACCGGCTTTTGGAGCTTGTCCTCTTCCCGGACGAGGACTGAGCTCACTGCAACTGGGGAGACGGCCAGGTATAAGTAAAGGACTTCGCCCCTCTGTGGCTTGGTGAGTAGCGGGGGAGAGGCCAGAAGGCTCCGGAGCTCCTCAAAGGTTAACTGGCATTCTTCTGACCACCGGAAGTCCTTCGGCCGTTTAAGGCTTTTGAAGAATGGGAGGCAGCATTCAGCTGATCGGGAGACAAACCTCCCCAAGGCGGCAACCCGCCCTGTGAGCCGCTGCACCTCCTTGACTGTCTTCGGAGGCGCCATTTCTTGCAGTGCTCGGATTTTCTCAGGGTTGGCTTCAATTCCGCGCTGGGTCACTATGAAACCCAGGAACTTGCCCGAGGTGACTCCGAACGCGCACTTCGCCGGGTTGAGCTTCATTCGGTATCTCCTGAGCTTGGAGAACGTCTCGTTGAGGTCAGCTACGTGATGTTCCGCCGTTCGGCTCTTCATCAGCATGTCATCCACGTAAACTTCCATATTTCGGCCGATCTGGTCTTTAAAAATTTGGCTGACCAGTCTCTGATAGGTGGCTCCAGCGTTCTTCAGGCCAAAGGGCATTACCTTGTAGCAGTAGGTGCCCTTGTCGGTGATGAAGGCCGTCTTCTCCTCGTCCTCTGGCGCCATTCGGATTTGATTGTACCCTGAAAAGGCGTCCATAAAAGTTAGCAGTTGGTGTCCTGAGGTGGAATCGACGAGTTGGTCGATGCTTGGGAGGGGGAAGCTGTCTTTTGGGCAGGCCTTGTTCAGGTCGGTGTAGTCCACGCACATGCGCCACTTTCCGTTGGCCTTCTTTACGAGGACTACGTTGGCGAGCCAGTCCGGGTAGGAGACCTCCCGAATGAAGCCGGCTCCGAGGAGTTTGTCCACCTCCTCGGCTGCAGCTCGTTGTCGTTCCGGGGCGGAGCCCCTTTTCTTCTGCTTTACAGGTCTGCTGGTTGGCTTCACCTGGAGTCGATGGACCATGACCTCAGGGTCAATTCCCGGCACATCCGCGGGCGACCAGGCGAAGACGTCAGCGTTGTCCCGCAGGAAGCTGATGAGGTGATCCCTCTCGCGGGCGCCAAGGCCGGAGCCGACCTGCACAGTTAGCTCGGAAAAATTTTCTTGTAGTGGAACTTGAACAAGAAGCTCACCGGGCTCTACTTGCTTCTTCCAAAGGGTGTCCCTCGCATCGAGGGTTTCTATAGGTAGTGAGGGACCCGTTGGCTGAACCGGCACCTCGGTTGGCTGCCTTACTTTGTGGGCCGCCACGTAGCATTGCTTGGCAACCAGCTGATCTCCGCGGGCCTCGCCTACCCCTTGGCCGGTGGGGAACCGCATGAGCAAATGGCGGGTTGAAATCACGGCTCGAAGGGCGTTTAGCCCCGGCCGCCCAAGGATGGCGTTGTAGACCGAGGGCAGACGGACCACAAGAAAGTCCGTCCTCACAGTGCTCTCTCGGGGAGCGAGGCCAATTGTGACAAGGAAGCTGGCCTCACCTTCAACCGGGACCGAATCTCCTGTGAACCCAACCAGTGGGGCATTAATTTTTCGGAGATGTCCTTCCGGCAACCCCATTTTTTGGTAGGCATGATAATACAAAATGTTGGCTGAACTTCCATTGTCAACTAGGACACGCTTTACATCAAACCTATTTACAATCATAGAGATGACCACAGCGTCATCATGAGGGGTCTCGACCCCTTCCAAGTCCTCGTTCGAGAACGAGATGACTTCATCAGCACGCGGGCGCTTTGGGGGTGCTTCCTGGGCGACTGCTCCCGCCGAGGCCCTTCCAATCATATTGATGGTGCCGGCGATAGGCCTGTTGTCGTCCGGATTTTCGGGCGGTACGGGGTTCTCCGCCGGCCTCCTTTCCTCACGTCGGTTCCTCACGAACCGGTTGAGTACTCCCCGACGGATGAGCGCTTCTATCTCGTCCCGGAGCTGGAAGCAATCCTCCGTGTCATGCCCATGGTCTCGATGGAAGCGACAGTACTACCTGGGATTACGGGGGACCCCCGTGTCTCGCATGGGAGGCGGGGGTCGGAAGAAGTCCCGGCCCTCGATTTCCATCAGGATCTCGGCCCGGGGAGCATTGACAGGTGTGTAGTTCTCGTATCTCCCCGGGTATGTCCGAGGCTGTGGTGGAGACCTCGGTCGAGGAGGGGTCCTCTGCTGAGGTCGTCCCTGCTGCCGGGGCGGGCTCCTCAGTCGGGGGAGATTCTTCTCTCGACGGGGAGATCGGCTCCTTTGTCGGCCGCGTTTCTCGCGGCGTTTCTTCTGCTTCTTTGAGGCGGGCTCAATTGCTCCCCGCCTGGAGGCGACCGCCTCCTCGGCCTTGGCATACTTCCGGGCTTGGGCCAACATATCAGTGAAGTCGGCCGGGAAGCTCTTCTCGATGGAGAAGAGGAATCGGTAGGAGCGAACCCCAGTCTTCAGAGCCGACATGGCTATCGACTGGTCTAGCTCGCGAACTTCCCACGTGGCGGCGGTAAAGCGGTCCAGATACTCCTTGAGGGATTCCCCCTCCTTCTGTTTGATGTCCAAGAGGGAATCTGACGTCCGTCGTTGACGTCGGCTGGCAGCAAAATTGGTGGCGAACTGCCTGCCGAGTTGCTCAAAGGAGGATACCGTGTTCGGCTTCAGTCCAGAAAACCAAAGCCGAGCGGTCCCTCGGAGGGTTGCTGGGAAGGCCTTGCAGAGCATGGCCTCCGAGGACCCTTGTAGAGCCATAAGGGCTCGATAACTCTCCAAATGGTCGAGGGGGTCGGTCATTCCGCTGTAGGGCTCTACTTGAGGCATTTTGAACCTCGCGGGGACCGGCTCATCCTCGATCTGGCAGGAAAAGGGGGACTTGGTAGTAAATTCGAAGTCTCCCTCCTGCCTTGCCTTCTTGCTGTGGAGCGCTGCAATTTGGCGCTCCAAATGCTCAACTTTCCTGTCGAGCTCCCCCACCCGTGGGATTGTCGCCGTAGTCTGTGCCGGCCCACGGTGGTCTGGGGCTGACTCAGCCTCAGAAGGTTGGGGTCTTCTGTTGAAATCTTCCCCCGATAGCTCTCTTTGGGGGGAAGTCCGCTCTTCATTGTTGGCTCTGGAGGAGCCATGCAAATTCTGGCCTGGGAGAACCGGGCCGTTGGGAAGAAATTTCGGCAGGACCTGGGCCTGCAGGGGAAGCGTTGGTAGGGCCTCCTCGCACCGCAGGCCTTGAACGGCGGCGGCCAGGGTCTGGACTTGCTGTACCAGGGCATTAAACTGTTCCGGCTGGACCTGAGGAATCGGGTCAGCCGGAGTAGGCGAATTCTGGATGGAATGTCCAGGACTCTGTGGGGGACGCCGGGAGATGTTGGAGGCTCCCTTGCTTCTCAACTTCATGATTGCTACTCGCGCCCTTCCTCTAGCGCCAACTGTTGCTGGAAATTGGACCCGGGGGCAATCTTCGGCTGAGGAGAGGGAGCGGCAGGTCCTCACAGGGGAGCGGCGATCCGTCGACGAGCGGCGTCCTCCGTCCGGGTGCCTGCAGACAAACCGGTGGCCGGGTTTTCCGGCGCCGGCCCTCCGACGCTCAAGTCAGATGGGGGCAAAGTGTATAAAGAGAAGAAGAACAGTGTTTGTAGAGTGTGGAATTTTTCCCAACCCCCCTCTGAGGAGCAAAGGTCCCCTTTTATAGGAGGGTCGGTTTACCTGTGATGTGATGGGGCGAGGCCATTGTACGGCTCGGCATGTTGCTCAGATCGGCGCACGATCGAGTGAATTATTACGTTGATGTCGGAGGTGAAGTCGTCGTACGACCCGAGCTGGCACGCAATCGGGCGAATTATTGCATTGGTATCGGGAGTAAGGCCGAGATCGGGAACTTATCATAGCTGATTGGACTCCGCTAGCCTGACTTGCCGTGGAGAGCTGTGAATCCGTAGATAACAGGAGCCACGCGCATTAATTGTGGAGTAAGCCGGAGATCCGCATTGATTGTGGAGTAAGCCGGAGATCCGCATTAATTGTAGAGTAAGCCGGAGATCCGCATTAATTGTGGAGTGAACTAGAGGTTTGTAGGGGTCATGCGCAATAAATGCCGGGGCAGTGGCAGGATATGGCCCTTGGCCGGACCTCGGAGGGATATGGCCGTGGTAGGTGGCTGACAGGAGTAGACCTCGGGTGTCAGGAATCTTCCGGGTCGGGAGTTCTGAGGTCGGATATGTTGAGGTCGGACGCCGACTTTGGCTATCCAGGGTCGGCGATTGTGCGACTTCTTAGGGGTACTTGCGTCACTGGGGGGGGGGGAAATCTTATTCCCCCAACATAACCAATTGTTCAACAACAGTTTCTTATGTCATATCATCTGCTTCTCATTAACTTGATTTTCATGTTTCTTATCAATTATTTTCCAGCTATGGACTAACCAAGATCATAACCCAGTCCAAGATTGACAAAATCTATGCATAAGCTCGTAGAGGCTATCCTGTGCATAAGCTCGTAGAGGCTATTCTATATATAAGCTCGTGGAGGCTATCCCATGCGTAAGCCCGTGGAGGCTATCCCATGCATAAGCTCATGGAGGCTATCCTATACATAAGCCCATAGACACTATCCCATGCGTAAGCCCGTCAAGGCTGTCCCATGATGAGGTTAATCCAAACTATAACTCGCCAGTCAGATTTACATGTTACTCTTATCAAATCGATTTCTACTTATATAATAAGTTTCTCTCAAATTCAACGTATCTTTGTTCACATATTTATGTTTTAAATATATAATACATATAATAACTATACGAATATATTTGTACTGAAAATTATATAAAACATGCCATCACATGCCAAGCCAAATTTATCAATGTAAATCTCATGATGCAAATCTAGCATTACAAACCAATATATATATATAATCGGTGACCCACTATAAAGATTCTTAGCTCTATCGCAATCCAACACAGCTACAACGCTACCAATCCACACATAACTTGTCTGGTTAATTTAATATCAATATAAAACTAACTTATACCTTCACAATCATCAACAATGTTGATTAATTAATTTCTCACTAATTTCATAATTTTAGAGTTCCAGTATTTGAATTATCCACATTCTCTATCCTTCTTTAATTGAAAATTAAAATAAAAGGTCAGGGCCATACCTTGATTTAGAAACTAAGGTATAAGATCTCATTGGGCTTCTTCTTATCCAGATGACTGTAGCCCCAATACAAAACCAAGACCAACTTTATATAGAAAGAAGTATAAGGCCAGTTAGATGACAATACCTAATAATTTGTAACTCAATCCATCTGATCAAGGAATATATATCCAATAAAAAAAACATAATAGATCAGGGGTCAATTATGGGTTCAATGGTAGCGGACAACAATCAAGGTGAAGGAAGGATAGGGTTGATTAGATAGCAGCATCTGATCATCAGAGTCGGTCTGCTCTTGCCAATCAAACCAGTCAACTCATGAAACAAGAATCAGGATATAATGTAGAAAGGTCAATAAAGATTGATAATAATAATGATGAAATTCAAACGTGCTCAGTAAGTGCTATGGTGGAGGCCAACATGTTGCATGGCTAACCGAGGTTATCACAATGATGTCCGTCCTAGAACCTCTACGGGGTTGACCAAAGAGCACAAAGGGGAACAAAGGAGAGAGAAGGATTCTTCAGTTAGAAGCATACAGAGAGAAAAAGGAAGAAGAGAGAAGAAAAGGGAGGAATCTATCTCCTTTCTCAAAATAGGGGAGGTTTGTGATTGATCGGAATGGATGCAGCCTTGGCGGTCGGTAGTGGCGGCGGCCTGATGTTCAGTCTTTGGTGATAACCACGACGGCATCAAGACCCACGTCGGTTGGTGATCGAGGCTCGAATATGGTAGTAGAGCATGCTAGAAGCTTGATCGAAGCTTCGACAAAGACCTCGACCTCAAATCATGGTGAAGAATGCAGAGAAAAACCAGAGCAAACAGGGCATTGCGTCATCATCCGAATATGGTGACTCGCCAGTGAAAATTGGGCTAATGTAGTCATTGATGATGGCTGAGGAATTCTAGAATAAATATATAAGAGAGGTGGGGTTGATTACCTTGCTCCGGTGAGGCAAATCGACAGTAGTTTGTTGAGAAATATCGATAGAAATTAGGGACACTTCATGCTTGATTGATCGAGAATTAGAAGTGGGATCATGAGAGAAAAGAGAGGAGGGTGTTTTATAGATCGATTTTCATGGTCTCGCCGGTTTTTGGATCGCAATGAGACTCCTAGTCTCTGGCATAATTGGGGAGGATGAAGACTCCCAGCCGGTGTCTTCTGCGCCCCTCCCTCATGTGCATTGCACGTTTGAAGCCCAAGGGTCTAGGCCTCTTTAGGCCGGCCCACCAGCTCATGAAAATTTTGGATTATTACAAATATAATTTGTCTAAGGCTGTAAATAGATCGGATTTAATATATCTATATTTATATCTATATTTTTCAACAAATACAAATATAAATATAAATAATAAATAGATATTAAAATTAATATTCATATTTGTTCTAAACGGATATAGATACGAATTGGATATTAAACATATCTATATTTGTTATAAATGGATAGATATTACATATATCCATATTTTCTTATCCAAATATGGATATAAATTAAATACTTTTTTGGATATTAATTAAATTTTAGTAAAACTTACTGATGAAAACTAGCAATAAAGATATGATCCAAAAAGATTCAATTAAAAAATTTAATTTTAAAAAGTATTTATCAATAATAAAAACTAACAATTTCATAAAGGATATACTATTCAAGGTTGCTTGTCACCAAAGTAAACGAGATCTACGGCGCCTCTAAAGTGTCTCACGGCTACTGCTAATTGCAATCGTCAGTAGAAACTAGGAAGTGGATAGAATCTTTAAAACCCTGGTTATTTGAAGACATTGAAGAGGAAAGAGAAACGAGACGGACGAACAAAAGGTTTGAATCTTTGATGATGGTTATCCGATATTTGGATTCCTTTTAGTGTAAATTTGATTAATCACTTAATTGGTTTTTTGATTTAACTTAACTTAAATCCGAATCCAGAAAAATCAATTATATGTGCATCCGTATCTGTATCCAGAAGCTTTTGAATTGACTATCCAGATTTATACTCAAAATTAATTGAACCAAATAAATAGTATCCAAATCTAATCCGAATTAGATATGAAGATGACCGATTATAATCTGACCTTCTTTTAGCTCTAAATTCTTAAAAAGCTACCCAATACACCATATTGTTTCCTATATTGTTTCCCTATATCCTCTTAAGTCCTCCTCCTAAGGTGGACGGCCACTATCATATTAAATAAAAATTATTCCGTACTTAAAAAGTAAAAATCATTAAAATAAAGGAAAGAATTTCGTCTCACATGCGACACTTTTTTCTATCCGTACAGCAGCCAGAGAGCAAGCTACGAACTCCAAATCCTACTCTCATCCACCAAAATCAAGATTTTTTAATTCCCGACACAATATCTCTCTGAATCATGATCTTGATTAACTTCAATCAACATGATAAGTGAAAAAAAAACTCGGTTTAATTAGTAATTTTAAAATTAAAATTTAAAGTTTGGTAATATCTCAGTTTTAAAATATTGATCAATATGAGCATATTGTATTGATTAATATCTCAGATTTTATCAACTTATATTGATCGAGATAATAAAGCCGAAATTTCGACCTTTAAATCACAAAATCAGCCCTGAATTATATATATATATATATATATATATATATATATATATATATATATATATATATATATATATATATATAAACCCAAAAAAGAAAGCAAGGCCCTGTCAGAACCCAGAAGCAAAGCATCAAAAAATGTCAATATGAGCATAATTGATTAATATCTCAGATTTTATCAACTTATATTGATCGAGATAATAAAGCCAAAATTTCGACCCATAAATCATAAATCAGCCGTGAATTATATATATATATATATATATACCCAAAAAAGAAAGCAAGGCCCTGTCAGAACCCAGAAGCAAAGCATCAAACTGGACAAAAACCATTCTCTCCATTAAAAAGATGCAGATAACCCTAACAAGATCAACTCAGAGATTTCTAATTTATATAAAAAACAAAGAAAAAGAGTGAGGAAAGAAAAAGATCGCCATCACCACCACAACGGCTAAGACCCTACACTGTCTTCTTTTTCTTCTTCTTCTTCTTCTTCTTCTTTTTGTTCTTCTTGTTCTTGCTCTTCTTGGTCACAGCGCCGGCGCCGCCCCCCCAGATCCGGTTACTGATCTCGAAGGAGGCGGTGTTGAAGGCCCCCACGGCGGCGCCGACGCGGATCTTGTAGCGCTTCTCCTCGTAGCTCCGCCGGAGCTCGCGGATCTTGGCGAGGACCTCCTCGCTGGTGAAGGAGGAACCTCGGAGGGCCCGGGCGATCCGGCCGAAGAGGGGCACCGACGGGTCGAAGGCCGTCGCCGCCTCCTCCGCGATCTCCAGCGCCGCTCGCAGGAGCCGCACCTCGTCCGTCTCCGTCCACCCCTTCCGCCTCTCCGCCGGACCGGCGCCGCCGGCCACGTGCGGTGGGGATGACGACATCAACGCGTTGGGACGTGCGTGGCGGTAAAAACAAACAAAAAGGATGGGTGGAATCATTTATATTAGAGGTGGGGTGGTGGGCACGTGCGAACTGCGTGGTTTGTCGCAGCGGGAGGTTCGTTTGATGGAGGGCTGTGAATCCATTGGATACAATCTTGGGTTATATTAGTGCCTCTTTTTCACGACCACTCAAAACAAAACTCGGAAATCCCACCCAGAAAAATTTGGGGCACGATTCAGGTGGTTCCAATTTCTAACATGATGATCTTTCTCATTGCAGGAATTTAGCCCAAAATTACCTGACTGGTCCGTTGCCAGCATTTATTGGCAATTTGACTGCCATGCAATACTTGTAAGATTCTCATATCTTTATTTCTATTTTTTGGTGGGGCTTGCAAAGTCAATTTTGAAGGTAACTTACCTCTTCTCATCTGGTCCCATAATCATCACTAGGAGTGTAGGGATTAATGCATTGTCAGGTCCTATACCAAAGGAACTTGGGAAACTTCAGAAGCTGCTATCACTGTAAGAAATCTTTCCTTTTAATCCTTGGTAAATTTTGTTTTTTACTTGTTCTTCTATATTATGATGACACCATGGTTATATTGCATTTCTTTCTGAAGATTAATGTAATCTTTACAGAAACTTGGTAAGCAGACAGGGCTAAGTCTATTTATCTTTTACTCTTTTTCACAGGGGTATGGGTACCAATAATTTTAGTGGTCCACTCCCTCCAGAGCTTGGGAATTTGACAAGTCTAGAACAATGGTTAAATCTCTATTACTGCTTTAATTTTTATTATCTTGCAGTCAAGCACCACATTTCTTTTCTTGGTTTTCTTGTGCCATTATAGGCAGCAAAATATAAACTTAAGTGAATTGGCTGATGCCCCATCTGTAACACCCCCTCCACTGCCTAAGGGAGGTTCTCTCTGTTTGAGTGCTGGGTGGTGCATCTCCTTGTACTTGACCTTGGCAATTTACATTGGGTGGGTGGGGCTTCCCTCCCCTTCTCTCAAAAAAATGTGAATATAAACTTAATTCCATTAATCTATTATCTTATGTGCAGGTACATGGATAGTTCTGGAGTCAGTGGTGACTTGCCATCCACATTGTCTAATCTCAAAAGCTTGCAGATCCTGTAAGTCCTAATAAATAATTTTTGAGTATTTAGTTGTGGGCAAGATTAAGTGCCTTATAGAATTCTTCTTGTATTTTCAGGTGGGCATCAGACAACAATTTCACAGGCAAAATACCTGAGTTTATTGGGGGCTGGACAAACCTAACCACTTTGTAAGATTAATTACTAGTACGTTCAGTAGTCATTCTTTAACATTACATGGTCTATTTCTAAGAAAATATACATGGTATTATTTTCTCATTTTCATAAAATTCACTCCGACACACCATGATGTCCTTTCTGCAACGAACGCCTTTGCCATCAATATCATATTTCGTCCACTGAGCAGGGTGAATATATCCTCACAAAGTCATAATGTACTTGCTTTTCCATAATTACTGGGCAAACTATTGGTGATGGATTTACCATGAGCTTAAAGATGTTTCAGACTATGTCTTGTACATGTCGAAATATATTAATGTTTTTCTGATCACTGGATAATCATCACATATTTTCCATGACAAACTCAGTGTAATTATATACAGGTTATTGCGCTCACATACAGAACACTTTCAATTGCATTCCATCTAATATTAATTTTGAAGTTTGGTGGGAAGAAACAAGAAGCATAGCATTTTTTTTATATATATAATTTTGAATTACTATCTAATCATGCAATTTATCTTGTAGGAGATTCCAAGGCAACTCTTTCGAAGGTCCAATTCCTTCAAGTTTTTCTAATCTCGTCAAATTGAGTGACTTGTAATGTCTTGTAGCTTCTTGTCTCTATAAGATGTTTTTATGATTTCAATTAATATGTCAGTGTGATGACTTGCAGTCAGCTTGCATGATTATCCAGCTGACAACTACTCATTTTATGATGCAGAAGGATAGGTGATATAATAAATGGGAGCTCTTCTTTGGGCTTTATTAGTAATTTTACATCTTTGACAACCTTGTAAGGCCACATAGTTTTTATCAAATATTTAAATCCAATATTGTACTTTATTGTGCTCTAAAATAAATCCTGCCATATGATGTTTTCCTTGCCCAGGATCTTAAGGAATAGCAAGGTGTCTGATACTATTCCATCAAACTTTGCACAGTACCCAAAATTACTGAAGTTGTAAGAACTTTTTGCGGCACATAATTTAAGTTAAACAAGGCCCACGACAATCTTTATGTGTTTTTTTTTTCGTTACTGCTATAGTAATTATTCTTATTACCCATTTCTTCAGGGATTTGAGCTTCAACAACATTACAGGCCAACTCCCTCAGTCGCTCTTCAATTTAAGCTCACTCAACTACTTGTAAGAATGTCTTTAAACAGATAATCGATCCATTCCTTCTATTAGATTTCGACTAACATATTAACTTTTCTACATTCATTATAATGTCTCTCCATACAGATTTCTGGGCAACAATAGCCTATCTGGAAATTTGCCGACTCAAAAAAGCACATCACTTATCAATATGTATGTGCATCTTGTTTATTTCATCTGAACTGATGCAAGTTGGCTAAATTTTCTATTGCATGAGTCTTAGAGTAATTTACTCATTTCTGTTAAATAGAATTCTAATGCTTGTCATATTTGTTTTTTCAAACTATAACTTGCATTCAGCTGATGAAAGAATGTCCATTTTTTCTTCTTTCTAATGAGGGAAATGAAAGATTGTTCCTTTCAGTTTTCTTGGTTCTTTTTTTCTTCTTTTTGTCTTAACATGTTTTTCCTTATTGTTATATAGATATGCGAGGTTAATGTTGTTTGATGAATGATGATATATTCTGCTTCCTCTAGAGTTTGCATTATTAGCTCTAAACTCTGTCTTTCTCTGCAGAGATTTATCATACAATCAACTTTCAGGACAATTTCCTTCTTGGGTTAGCCAACAAAATTTACAGCTGTACGTTTCATATTTTTAATGTGGCTCAATATTTTATAACTAAATTTTGAGCATATATATGAATATGAGCAATAGTTTCTGTGATTAGCATGAAAAAAGCCATACTATATTTCTTTTTACTCTTTTGACTAAAGGGAGGATAATTCCACCCTTAAATAATGAAAGAAAAATAAAACATTAAAATTCAAAAGTACAGGCTAGATTTAAACATTGTTAGCTTTTTTTTTTGTGAGAAATATGGTAGTAATGTGTTACCACCAGTTTTGAACAGCTTAACAGCTGTTGGCCAAAATTAGCTTTTCCTGGATTGCTTTTGTCCATGGAACTTTTTTATTTCTTACAATAACCACAGGCTAATAGTGTTAATTAAGTGGCTAATAATGCCTAGATCTTCCGATAATAAAGTCCCTTCGCTGTATTTTCCACAGGAACTTGGTGGCCAACAATTTTGTGATTGATAGTTCCAACGGCAGGTAGCTACCACTATTTAGCACACACTGTAATAAATTTCATGGTAAGAACTATTTCATTCCCAAGTGTCACTAAAATCATTTCATTTGCAGTGTTTTGCCTTCAGGATTAAATTGCCTTCAGCGAGACATACCATGCTATCGTGATTCTCCAATATGTAAGCTATACTCCTTTAATTTTTTCATCGTTGCAGCTCTTAATTATGTTACAGAGAGAGCATACCCTCTAAATAATTACCCAAAAAGAGTCATGTTTACCATTTTTTTTTTCACTTAATTACAGATTCTTCCTTTGCAATAGAGTGTGGCGGTAGTAAAACCATTACAGCTTCTGATGGAACTGTTTATGAAATTGATAATGCCACTCTCACCACCGCATCATACTATGTGACCGACACAACTAAGTGGGGTGTTAGTAGCGTTGGAAGCTTTGCAGACTCTTCAGGTGCTAACTATATAATTAACAGCTTATCTCAATTCCAAAATACTCTGGATTCAGAATTGTTCCAAACTGCAAGGCTATCGCCATCATCCCTGAGATACTACGGGATCGGGCTTCAGAATGGAAATTACACTGTAAAGCTGCAATTTTCTGAGACTGCATATCCCAATCCACCTACATGGAAGAGTGTGGGAAGAAGGGTTTTTGATATTTATATACAGGTAAGAGAATTAGATGTACTGTGTCATAAGTTACACAACTTATTTTTTATGATCAGGGAAAACCTATAACAAAATCAATAGATTTTATTGGTTCAGCTGCTTTGCATGAAAATTAGAATCATAATAAATCATTACTTAATAATGTGAGCAAGAATTCCATAAAAAGGAATCACTCTGTTAGTATGATTTCTAGCACTTATTTTTTTTTTACAATACTGATTCAGTACTGGTGTAGAAACTTTTTTTATTGTGTCTGAATGTTTTGGTAAAGTAATATGCATATTTTTACTATACAAATCGTGGCCCTTTATGTTATGCTTCGCCTTATTTATGTGATTGGTTTTTCAATTGTCCTTTTGTCAAACCATTATGATACTCCAATTTATATGGGAACTTGAAACTTGATCATGATATTTGTTGCAATTAGAGAAATTCAAAGAAGAAGAAATCAAAATGCTTGAATTTGATAGTACTCAGTGGAAAAACCTAAAATGGGGCTGTCACAACCATAAATATAACTTGTTCTTGAATGCGTATGTGTGTTTTTGAGAACGAAAATGCAAATGTTTTTCTTCAGGTTAATGGCAACAATGCACATTTCAGTCAATATGGACTTTTGAACATCTAGCATAGTCCTGATTTTGGTTCTCTTTCCGGCATTATTGGTTTTCTAATGTTCTAGGGGGCTCTCAAAGAGAAGGACTTTGATATAAGAAAAGAGGCTGGTGGGAGCTCTTTCGTTGCTGTTGCGAAGGAGTTCACAGTTCCAGTAACCAAAAATTTCCTTGAACTCCATTTCTTTTGGGCTGGAAAGGGTACTTGCTGTGTGCCTATGCAAGGATACTATGGTGCATCCGTTTCAGCTATCAGTGTTTCTCCTTATGGTATTCAACTATATGGTTTGTATAATGAATATTTTAAAACATTGGGATGCCAACTTCTAATTGTTCAATATATTTTCCAGATTTCACTCCTACAGTACCTAACAAACTACCAACTCAGAGTTCAACCAAGAAACATACAGGTTTGATTGTGGGGATCGTAGCTGCTTTTGCTGGTTTAGGATTATTGTTGGCTATTTTTGGAACTTTCATATGGAGACAGAAGAAAAAAAGGCTAAGCATGGAGGATGAAGGTATAAACTTCTGCTAGATATAGATCAACAGTTACTTGCATCAGGAGTGAATGTAATCATTGAATGTAGTGAACTCTGTGCTTCTTTCAAAATGTTTCAGAGTTGTTAGGAATGACCACCAGGCCAGACACTTTCAGTTACGCAGAAATGAAGGCTGCTACGGATGACTTCCATCTGTCAAATATGCTGGGAGAGGGAGGATTTGGGCCTGTATTTAAGGTTAGTTTGTTTGTCATTTTATTGTTGTATGAAACAGTTTATTATCAACTGGCCTCTTAATTTGACTATTTTAAGATTCTCTTTCGAATCCAGAAAAGGAAAAAAAATACACAATAGTCAGAAGAACAAATACTAGCATTTCATAAATATAAGTGCCTGTTGTGTCATTGTTGTGGTCTTTTGCATTTTTGTTTCTCTACATATTAGAGAAATACCGTATGGAGATTGATGTTGAAGATGGCAATTGCACAAAACTTTTACTATTTCTTGCTTCTATATTCCCTTCTTTTTGAAAGCAATAACCCTTTGCTACCAAAACCTCTAAATATTTTACAAACAATTTCAAAAAAACAAAAGGGGTTCATCATAGATGTTGTTTAGTCTATCTCAATTTTCTAGCTCATTAGGCCAAATGAGTGTATCCATGAGTTCTCTTGCTGCACTTTTCATTATCTTCCTGATTAGTCATTAAACAGCCCGCTAATAGTCATCGTAGGAAAGAGGATAAAAATAATTTTAGCATCAAGATCCATCATAACTATATATTGACTCAATTTTTTGTGTAGGGTAAACTGTCTGATGGGAGAATAGTGGCTGTAAAGCAACTTTCAGCAACATCTCACCAAGGGAAGCGCCAATTCATGACAGAGATTGCAACTATATCTGCAGTACAACACCGGAACCTTGTGAAATTGTATGGTTGCTGTATTGAGTGTGCCAAATGGCTCTTGGTTTATGAGTACCTAGAAAACAGGAGCCTAGACCTAGCAATCTTCGGTATGCTTTATAGACTTGATCGCTCAAATTTCCTTTCATTTTCACAGCTGTAGAATTTCTGTATACATATTTAGGCAACGGGTTGTCCAACCCTCATAGGTTTGCCCCAAACAGAAATAGATCTGTTAAAGATGCAATATAGACATTTACCCAAATGTACAGATCGCACATCATTTTTGTTGGATTGCTTTGCATACTAACTGTGAAGGGCATGCATCCACTGCAAGTGTCGTACAAATTGAATCATCAGATTCAATCCCTCATTCATTCATGCTTTCCAGTTTCCAAATTTCAGAATTCATGTACATGATTGTGGTCTCGTTGCAGGGAACAGTAATTTGCACCTTGATTGGCCTAAACGCTTTGAAATATGTTTGGGTGTAGCAAGAGGTCTAGCATACCTTCACGAGGAATCAAGTGTGCGTATCGTCCATAGAGATGTCAAAGCCAGTAACATTCTCCTTGATGCTGATCTGAACCCAAAGATATCAGATTTTGGTCTAGCTAAGCTCTATGATGATAAGAAACTCACATTAGCACAAGAGTTGCTGGTACAATGTAAGGGTCACTGTTCTTTCCACTAAAGTCATTCTTACTTAACAAGCTATCATTTATATGTTTTTCATTTATTAAGTGTACTTGGACACTAACTAACAGTATATGCTGCTTGATTAAGTGGTTATCTCGCACCAGAGTATGCCATGAGAGGGCATCTTACAGAAAAGGCTGATGTGTTTGCATTTGGGGTTGTCGCACTCGAGATTCTTTGTGGACGGCCTAATTCAGATTCAAGCCTCAGCGAAGAGAAGGTCTATCTTCTTGAATGGGTATGTTGATAAATTTAATTAACTTACAAGAATCTTATGATCATGATTTGCTATTGTATATTTCTCTGTATTAGGCATTCTTAAGGGCTAATTACATGCCCCATTTACCAAGAGAATTCCCCAAGGGTACCATAGGATGCTCAATATTATCTTCTTCACATATCCAACTAATTTAATCCTTTCTTTGATTCTGGAAAATCAACAATACTTTTTAAGTAACCCATGATCATATATTCAAATTTTGGTTGTAAGAATCTTTGAGGAAGTATCTCTCATAGCACTCGTCAATTGTTATCTCGCAGGCTTGGAATTTGCATGAAAACAAGCGTGAATTGGAAATGGTAGACCCTAAACTCACATCCTACAACAAGGAA
This sequence comes from Phoenix dactylifera, assembly GCF_009389715.1. Lineage (NCBI taxonomy): Eukaryota > Viridiplantae > Streptophyta > Magnoliopsida > Arecales > Arecaceae > Phoenix > Phoenix dactylifera. The sequence goes on along the minus strand of NW_024067902.1, from coordinate 244,934 downwards.
GAGGCCACTCGAGTTATTAGTGTGGCTCTTCTTTGCACCCAAGCATCACTCATGCTGCGACCGACCATGTCAAGGGTGGTGGCGATGTTGGTAGGAGACATCGAAGTGAGTGAGGTCACAATGAAGCCTAGTTACTTAACGGAATGGAAGGATATTAGCAGGAGCTTTGCCACTGACTACTTCTCTGAAACCTCAACCCAACAATCTGCAAATAACCAAGTTAGCATGGCATCAAATGCAACCATATCACAAGAAATACGCAGCGAAGCTTTTCCCTCCCAACTACTGATGGATAAGACCATTAGTGAAGGAAGGTGATTGTTGCTTGCCTGTCATCCTAAATCGTGATGCTTTTATTTGGGCAAATCTTCGGAAAGAACCAGCAAACCCTGATGCTTATGTCCATATCAAAATCATTTTTCCAGTATCTTGAGTTTTTATGTAACTTCTGACCATCGAGTGTTGGCCTTAAGGCTTGTGAAACCTTTTTCACCAATCCTGTCAACTTCTCCAAACACTTTCACATAGCTTTCATTCACATTACTCTAGGTTTTCTTCTCCTCTTTTCTGGATCTTCAACACAAAAGCAAGCTTCTGTCTTTCTTGGGCCATCTGATATTTTCGTGGTTTTTGTTCATAACATCCTGAAAGTTCAGTCATTTTCCTCGATTACTGCAACTTCTATACCTTGTTTGATGCACTCAGCTATTATAAGAGAGTATTCTGCAACTAGCTATTTTTTATTAAAATTTATCCTTGGGTGATGTACTATTACCTCGTTGCATATTTTGTTGTAGATATAACATCAACAAGCTCTATATATATTGGATTTTCTGAGTACTTATTTCCCATTTTTTAAGTGAGGGATTCTATGGATGATGACCAGGAGGGAATCTATTGATTCTGACCAAGAGTGCTTCTTCCTTCCCCATTATACCTCCAATAGAAATCTTTCCATGATTTATGAATTAAATCATTTTGGCAAAAGTATAATTAACTGAAGCTTATAAGAACATGTTGTGAAGATCATTTAGGATTTTGATCAGGTTGCCCAGACTTGTGAATTATATGTTAATGAGAAAAAGGATCAGAGGACAATTAAGTTTTATTGAATAACACCGACTGCTAAGAGCTATTCAGGAGTATTTCAATTCTGGCAAAGTAGGTTAATGCGTTTGAGCACTTAAAATTGAGGATTAAAGAAAAAGAAAGAAAGCAAGAAAGAAAAAATGACTGTGATTTGGATGCTATTCCGTGGATTCCTAGGATCAAGCTATTATTGCTCTAATAGCATCATGAGTATTTCAATTCTGGAGAAGTTTGTGATTAGAATTTATCATACCTAAGATCTTGGTGACTTTGAAATGGCTTTATAATGGGTGTGGGTTAGGTCTTGCAAGGTGGAAAGAAAAACTCGGCTCCAGTATTGGACCATAATACAGCTAGAACTTGTAGATTTATGCTGGGCATGATATATACTACATTGTATTATTGAGTTAACAATGATGCATCTAAAGTTGAGCTGAATGATGATCAATTCAAGAGGAAAACATCTTATTTGTGGCTTCACAACAAAGATGACCACTATCTTTCACAAAATTGCGAAGATGAAATTCCCTTAAAGAAACAGAATAAAAAATTACCAAAAAAACACTAAAAACAAGACCTCGACAAGTCATGGTTGGGGTGAAGATTTCCTCCTATTTAGTCACCATTTGGGTCTAAATCTTTGTAGTATTTAACAGTCCAGTTTATCTCGGTGGAACTCATATTATTTAATAATCTAGTTATATCTAATATGATAACTGTTTTATCCAAATTATATATACCATCCAGTTTTCAGGGGTGTGCTCTTATATAATGAACATAGTGGATAAGAAAAAGAAAAAATTGCTCACCCTCACAGCCACCCACCATCCCCTGGCCCAGAGCAAGTCGCCTCGCCTATAGATTATGAAGCTTCATGCTTCACTCAAGCCTCCAAAAGTGCCAAATGGAGGGCAGCATGCGATGCATTACATAAGTGTAGGACATGGCCATTAGTCTCTATGGCTTCTCGCATGAATGTCGTCTATCACATTAGAAGATGAGCTGATGGCTCTCTTAAATAGTATAAAGTCCGCTTGGTTGCTAAAGGCTCTATTAACAACCTATTAGTTGACATTGGCCTTCCATGGTACACAGATGTTTATTTATATATGTCCTCATCATATTCATATATGTTGATGATATTATTGTCGTAGAAAAAAATATAAATTCTTTGCATCACTTTATCAAAAATCTTAGTGCGCAATTTGCATTGAAAGATCTCGATCTTCTCTACTTTTGGGCATTGAGGTACACCCTGATTGAACCAGGATTTTTTTTCCCAAACCAAATATTCACTAGATCTTCTTGCTTGATCACCTATTATGACAATATTAATGCCATTAGATTCACTTTAAACCCATCTTTGCCCGAACTAAGCATATTAAAGTTGGCCACCACTTTGTCGAAGAGTAAGGTTGTTCAACATGATCTTGATGTTCAATATATGGCCTCGCATGACCAAATTACCAATAATTTCACAAAAGATCTATCATCGCACCAATTTCGATTTTTGAATAGCAAGCTAATAGTGTGTATGCACCACCCATCAGCTTGAGGAAGCATGATAGATCCCAAGATTAAGGTAGACAAAATCCCAAAATCAAGCTTACAAAGAAGAAAGATGAGCTATGGTTGTTTGGACAAGATTCAAAAATCAAGATTTTGAAGATGGAAAATCAAACCAATCAAGGAAACAAATAAAAAAATGTACTAAACATGATTGATTTATTCTTTACTAGTTTATGGTATATTCCATATATATATATATATATATATATATATATATATATAATTTATAATATATACTTATGCAGGGTTAAGAAACTCAAAATAATATCTTTTAACTAGCCTTAGATTCTAGGTTTGGACCAAATGAGTTATCACTTCAGGGTAAATAATACCTTTCTAGTAATGCTCCACCGCATAAGAAGCAGCCTAGTTGACCGGAAAAAAAAAGAATTATATTTATACTAGAATTGTATGATCATCCAATCCGACTAGAAAAAAAAAAGAATTTGTACCGTCTACAAGCACAACTGGGGAAGGAATTCTGGAATTGCGGATGGGTGTAAAAGCTGTCTTTGACTTGCAAATTTACCATGCTTGGAACCTTGCCAGGAGCCTGAGACAGTAGGACTTCTATTACATTTGTAGTTTTACAGTAAAACTTCAAAGCCTTGTCCATACTTGGGCCCGTTGGTGGGCCGTCAAGAAGCTTTCTTGGCACAGGATTGAGATCTTATCTCCCCCTCGCCAAAACCCTCCTCTCTCTCCCCCAGGGGTAATTCCTTATCGGAGTTAACATATTTGAGTTAATAATAAATTTAAAGAGAAGATCTTAATAAATTTTATTATTGGTATGTAAGTAAATATAAATGGCAAGTCTTCCATACCTTGATCTGATCTAACATAGTGATGCAGGACGAAGGTAAAGGATGGAGAGGCAGAGTGAAAGAGGAGAAGAAGAGGGGAAGAAGCAGAAAAGAGAAGAGGAAGAGGAAAAGGAAGAAGACTAATTTTCATGCATCATTTCATTAAAAAAAAAAAAATCCATGCCCCCAATATACATATAGGGCCACAAAAATAACAGATAGGTCCCCTACAAAGAAAACAATCTGAACAATGTCCTCAAATGACAATATGCAAATTAATCCTACCAACATAAAATAATAAAAAAAATAACATAAATCAATCCAACCACAACGAAAGTGGCTGGACCGTCCTCCTGCAACGACCGTGATCCCGCAAAATAATTAGTCCAGTACTAGTGTCCGCACGCACATAGTTTATGAATCCATGTCATAGCTATGAAATATGCCTTGCAGAGAATTATCTGGCATAAGAATTTTTATTTTCTTCAAAATCCGAGACTCTATTCTCTTATGTTTAGACCTGCATAGTTTGATATTCCATTCCTTGGTTTCCTGAACTTGTACTTGAACAAAAAGCCAGTAACACATCTGTTGCTGGAAACTGGACCCGGGGGTGACCACTGGCTGAGAAGGAGGAGCTCCGGCGGTGGTGCGTCGGCGGGCTGCGTCCTCCAGGAGACCTGCAAAAAGCCGGTGGCTGGGGTTTCCGGCGCCGGCCCTCCCGATGCTTAAGTCAGATGGGGTTTTTGTGGAGAAAAAGAGAGTCTGTATGCAGGAGTCAAAGTCAGAAGTCCCCAGTCCTCCTTTAGAAAAAAAAAGTTTCTTTTTTATAGGAGGGGTGCCAGGATTACCCTGCGATGTGACTGGGCGAGTTAATGGGTTTACCGTCATGATTGGGGCGTGATCGTGTGAATTAATGAGTTGCCCGTGGGTGACTGGACGAAGTTGAGTGAGTCAAGAGTTACCGTGGATGGCCTGAGATTTTGGGCTGGCTGGAGGTCCGTAGAGATCGTGCACATTTAATTGATGACAATTGCTCAGGTAGAGATCGCGGGATTGATCCCGGATGAGGAGGAGAGGTCTGCTTCATTCTTTGACTGGGTCTTCTTCGGACTTAAGGTCGGTCGGGCTCAGCTTAGCCGAGATCAAGGCTGCAAGACTGTGAGCTCTGAGTCGGGCGCCCTGAGGGTTGCTGCCGTTGCATCCGTACATCACATTGCCGGACATATTCCACTATGTTCATTTGGGGCGGTCCCATTCTTCCCCAACAACATCTAAGGTATCCGGGCTATATTATGACAGACCATAATGATTAGAATATACTTGTAACCTACTATAGACAGCGTTGACAACTTTATAAAAAGTTACTGGGCGTAGCCTTGTAAAATAAGAGAACCTGATGTGGATACTAATTAAGCAGGCCATGACTCCGGAAAAAATGGAAATAGGAAGGCCTAGAGGGACACTCCAATATAATACACTCATGGTGAACTTTAGGAAAACATTTTGAAAAATCTATAGTGATAGATGATAGTTCAGTTCGTTGCAAAACGTTTCAGATATGCTAAAAGAAGAAAACTAAAGATTAATCCATAAATGATTGGTAGGAAAAAAGCGGCAAACATGCATTATCTACCACACATGCACAGATTTTGTGTCTAGGCCCAAAATCAAATGTTGTCAGAGCTCAATCCGTTGCTCTGGCTCACATTAGGACTCCTAATAATTATGAAAATATTAATCATCCAGCAAACCCACATAATAAAGGTTTACCATCAAGACCATTAGCAACTTGTAAGTAATTTGATCCGGACCAATGCATCTGGCAACTAAAAAAAGTGCCATTACCAAGGCCTAGTATTAATAGTTAAGGATCTCTAATGACGACTGAATTATTTCTAATTTCTAGCAAGAGATTTGCTTCCAATACTTTACAATTAGATAGCTCGTGCTTAAATTAGTGCAATGCTAACAACACAGACCACAAAAAATAATGCCCTCTAGCAACATCACATCGTACAAATTATAAGTGAAATGTACGATCCTATAAAAATGTATAAACACTTCACCAGGCAATAAAGACTCGAGTATGTGCAAGTGAATTGGAGAAATATATCCTATACCGTATGCACCATATAGCCGTGCACGCCTTTAATGACAGTCCGTTTGTGTGGGATCCATTCAAGTATTCATCTCTACGCATTGCTATAGAAACAGATAGATGTGATTAGCGGCATCATGGCTATACGGTGCATGTCATGTAAGATATAATTTCAGATGAATTGACTCAAATCTCCAGCAAAAATGAGGTCATGAACCGTAATTCACGTGAGCAAATAATGAAAACTTGAAAGCATCATCTGATTGCCACCCAAAATCTGCTAAATATACGGAAAATGTGACATTAGCAACGCAAATCTTAACATTAAAGTTAAAAGAAAGGGCGATTTAATCTCTTTTTTACACTAATAAGTCCACGGCCTAACCAGCTTCCATTCCAACAAATCCCCCTGCCTACCTAATAATATTCCAAAAGAAAAGAAAGAGTAAATAAAATCTCCAGATTGCCCTCCACCTCATTTACCACAGACAGAGTTAAAACATACACGGTACACGGGTCTAGAAAGGGCAAAATGGGAACAGGCGAAGCTGGTGGTGTCAGCAGTTTTGTCGACCAGGCCTACTGCTCGCCGTCCGAGTAAGTTGTCTTCCTGCTTTGGTTTTCATATCCTTTTAAGTTTCGATCTCGGCTCACTTTCATTTTCCTTCCCCACAGCACCTACACGAAATCGATATGCTGGTTGCTGTGGCGTCCGAGTGTTAGAACCAGGCTCAGAGGAGCCAGAGGGGGCAGGAGGATGCCGAGAAGAAGCTCGGCGAGGCCGAGGCCGGCGGAGGGAGGCCACCGCGAGGATGGAGGCTGCTGAGGCTGAGCGCCTTGATGAGGAAGAGGCCTCACATGCCTGACCAGGTCAGAGCTCCGTGCCTCTGAGGCACGTTTGGCTGACGCTCGCTCTGAGCTCGCCGGCCAAAAATATGAGGCGGGGGTCCTTCGATTGAAGATTCAAGCAACTCAAAGCTCGAGAGAAGAAGGCCGTGGAGCAAGCTCAGGAATGTGGTGCAGATCTTCCGTGAGTTGGCCGAGTTCTGGGACCTGATGGAGGAAGAGGCGGTTGACGGGCTCATCCGTGGCTTCGAAGATTTTCGGAGGCAGATGCAGAGGATTTACCCCAAGCTCGACCTCAACGGTCTTCAGCCTTGTCTAGGGTCATTGTGGACAATAGCGAACCCGGAAGCCCCGAGGATGACGACGCTCGATAGTGCGCTCGGAGAGCCCTGAATTAAGACTGAGCATGCGGGTCGTCGAGGCTGAGATCGAGGGGGCTGAGCGGGGTTGCTCGCGAGGCCCCATCTGGGGGAGCCACTGAAGGTGCTCCTAAAGAAGCTTCTGAGGCTGCTCCCGAGGCCGCTCATGAAGCTTCACTTGAGGCCGCTACGGACGCTCGTGAAGACGGGCCTGCAGAGGATACTGGGGCTGCTCCTGCAAGGGATTCCAAGGTGGTTCTTGTGGAAGACTTTGACGTCGACGCCGAGACCACGCCGCTCCAGAAATGCCTTAGGACTAGTTTTTCTTTTCTCTTTTTGTAAATAAGGTCGGCCGCTGCGGCCATTGTGCGCCAAGTGGGTCGGCCTCGGACCAAAATCTTGTAATTAGCCCTACGGCTTTTATCAATGAAATATATGCTTTCTCCACCTTGTTGTGTCTTTGGACTCGTTTTCATTCCACTTTCAATGGGCTTTTATTTTGACTGTTTGAGTAGAACTTCATGCATCGTTTGTTTTCGCATGTGACTCCAACATTTTTGAAGAATCTGCTAAATCTACAGGCCAGCTTTGTTGTAGTGCGAGTTAGGGCTGGGTTGCTGTCTCGGCCGCTGGAATTTGAGTGCTTTTTGACCCCGTAGTCGAATCTTCGTTAGATAGTTCCCGAGATTGGAGGAGCCTTAGCTCGCAGTTGACTCGGCGGGCGTCTCGAACTTGGTCGAACGTCTTTATGTTGTACTTGAGGTTGTCAGCAGGTTATCTCGAATTTGGTCGAGGCATCCCGAACTGGTCGGACATCGTTAAGTGGGACCGAGGTCGAGGGAGGCTTGGCTCGCGGTCGACGCAATGGGCGTCCCGAGCTTGGTCAGGACGTCATTAGGTAGGACCGAGGTCGTCACAAGCGGGTCATCTCGAACTTGGTCGAGGCATCTTAGGCTTGTCGAGGCATCCAACTTATCGGGGTATTCCGAGCTCGGTCGAGGCATCCCGAGCTTAGTTGAGGCCACCCGAGCTTGATCGAGGCATCCCGAACTTGATCGAGCGTCACTAGATTTCCCTAAGGACTCGAGTTATCTCAGGGACATCCTGGGTTCACAAGCAGATTATCATTAGAAGAAGCGTTGAATAATTAAGAGAAAATTTTGAGAAATGTCTTATTGGCTGTGTTTTCAAACACTGGAGACCCTTAGGAGGGCTTCACTGATATACATCCGAAGGTTCTCGGAGTGCCAACGTTCGGGAAGGGGTCTCATCAAGGGACTCCAACTTGTATGCTCGGGCCGTTGACTCGAGCAACTCGATACGGTCCCTTCCTAATTGAGGCAAGCTTCCCTTGCTCCGTAGGTCAGAGGCTTCAACTTTTCTCAAACAATGTCTCCTTCTTTGAAGAACTTGACTTTCACCCAGCATTGTAGTATTGTGCCGCTTTCCACTGGTACCTAGCCATGGGCTTGAGTGGCTTCCCTCATCCTTCAAGAAGATCCAGGTACCTCTGAGCTGTGATAAGTTGGAGCTGCGTCGTAGCTCTCCACTTGGCGATGGGAGCCCGATTTCCAAGGATGATTGCTTCCGCTCCATAAGCCAGGTTGAAGGGTTTCACCAGAGGAATTCGGAATGTAGTTTGTGGCCCAGAGTACATGTAGAGAATCTTCGACCCATTGTCCTTGGACCTGTCAAGTCTGACTTTTAGCCTTGAGGATAGTCTGATTTATCACCTCCGTCTCTCCGTTGGTCTAGGATGGGCGACCGAGTGAAGCGATAGTCGATACCGATCTCGGAGCAGAATCTCTGAAGCGAGCGTTGTCAAACTGTCAGCCGTTGTCAGATATGAGGACGCGGGGAGCCCAAACCTGCAGATTATCGATTTTCAAACGAAGTCTCGCATCTTGGCGGTGATTGCCACGGCCGGCCCGACACTTGGTGAAGTAATTGAGGAGATGAAAAATTCTTTGTCCAGTGGCTTGAGAAAAAGGTCCCAAAGTCGAGTTTCCCATTGGGCAAACGGCCAAGGGCATTGATTGAGGTCAAGAACTGAGGTCGGCCTGAATATTGATCGCTGGCATCGTCAACTTTGGATGAAAATCCACTATGTCTCTCTGAAGTGTAGCCAATAATATCCCTAGCGTAGAATCTTAATGGGCAAGGCCCTACCTCCTAGTGATCCTGCAGATCTCCTCATGCACCTCTCGCAAGCGTAGTCCGCCTCAAGGGACGGAGGCACTGAGAGGGACTTGAAGGATCTGCGATAATTGCCTTCATACAGGAGGTATCGGGAAGCCTGCATTTAATTCGCGAGCTTCGAGCTCATCATCAGGGAGGACATCATTTGCAGGTAATTGCGAATGCACTCTATCCAGCTCGGCTCGGTGTCAACGCAGAGAACCGGTTCGGGCTCCTCGTGCTTGGTGCTTGGAGGTACTCACAGTTGTAGTCTTCGGGAGCTCGTTCATGCGGAAAGTTGCCAGTTTTGACAGCTGGTCCCGCTTGCATTCTCTGCTCTAGGATGTGTGGATGTCGAAGGTGCTTAATGTGGAGGTGATATCTCGCACCTTTGGAGATATTTTTGCATTGACGGCTCCTTGCCTCAAAATCTCCAAACCTAGCTCACGACCAGTTGGGAGTCACTGAAGACCTTCAAGCTTTTGACCTCGAGCTCTTTGTCAACTTGAGCTCGGTAATGACGCCTCGTATTCTGCTTCGTTGTTAGAGGCAGAAAACTCGAAGCGTAGAGCTTGTTCCGCAACCACCTCATCTGGGCTGGTAAGAATGAGGCCTGCACCGCTACCCCCGAGGTTGAAGAGCCATCACATGTAGAACCCATGGTTTCCCCGGGCATCCTCTTTTGGCGCGAGCTCGATCTCGGGGTGTCTAGTAGGTGCACTCTACTATAAGTCAACGAGCACTTGTGCCTTGATTGGCGGCCTCGGCGGTACTCGAGGTCGAATTTTCAAGCTCGACCGCCCACTTTGCGATTCTCTCCGCTCGATCCGACCGTGCAGAACTTGCTTTATGGTTGGTCGGTCAATATGTCTACTGTTGAGCTTGAAAGTACGGTCGGAGCCTTCGGGTTGAGAGATGAGCAATGCGTAGAACCGTTTCTCTAGCTGGAGTACCAAGTCTCTGCGTCCCGTAGAACTCGACTGGTGTAGTATATCGGTCTTTGAGATTTGTCTTCTTTGAGAACAGAACCGAGCTGACTGCTACCAGGAGACAGCCAGTACAGACAAAGAGCTCGCCCTGCTGGGGTTCGTGAGCAACGGAGGGGAGGCGAGATGGCCTGAGCTCTTCGAAGGCTTGTTGACATTCTTCGATCCACACGAAATCCTTCGATCGTTGAGAATCTTAAAGAACGGGAGGCATCGTTCTGCTGACTTCGAGACAAACCTTCCTAAGATCGCGATTTGTCCAACGAGCTGCTGTTCTTCTTTGACCGTCCTTGGTGGCGTCATCTCTTGCAGCGCTCGATCTTTTCTGGATTTGCTTCAATTCCACGTTGAGTTAACCACAAAATCGAAGAATTTGCCCGAGGTGACTCTGAAAGCACACTTTCGTGGTTGAGCTTTATCTGGTACCTTCTGAGGTGGAGAATGCCTCGTCGAGGTCGGTTATGTGGTGCTCGAACGGAAGCTAGGAATTTTAAAATTTTCTTAATAAAGTCCCTATGCATGAAACCCTTTTAAGCCTAGATCACCTTAATGATTACAATCAAATAATATAAAATAAATACAGAATTAGTAAATACCTCAAACGCTAATCCAAAGTGTACAATCTCCACGAGGCATCCAAGTGTCCGCCCTCCAATGGTGATCCACACGAAAACTTGATCAAGACTTTAGCTCCAAAGACTTTGATCCTTAATGCAGAATTCTTCTAAAGAACTCTAATGGCTTGCTTTCCTTCCTTTCTATTTTTTTTAGCCTTCTAAAATCACTTCTAATCCTTTTGTCCTAAGGAAGACCACCTTGTCTTGGCTTAGGACACACTAGAAGCAATGTTAGAAAGAAAGAAACTAATGTAAGAAAGAAGGGATATGAGAGAGAGAGAGTTGGATTGATTTCCGATGATTAGAAAACACCGGGAGCATTCCTATTTATAGATGGCGTGGGGATGCATCACCAAAGGATGCATCCCATCCACACATCCTTCAGATGGGGCGTGATAAGAGGAGAGAAGGCGCCACAAAAATAGGGAGAGGCGTATCAAAAGTGGTTAGATAAGATCAAGCGCTTATGATGTGGCGCTTGATTCCCTAAGCACCTCTTCATGAAAATGCGCCGTACTCTTCCCTTTCTTCACTTCTTCTCACGCAAGGAAAAATAGGAACCAACCTTATCCATTCATCAAGGGTTGATGATGATCCAAAGGCCATGAAAGAAGGCGCCATATATCCCTTAGGCGTGATGAAGAGAGAAGAGAGAGAATGGATAAGATCAAATAAATGGTTCATCCTTATCCATTTAATCTTCACGTATCTCTCTCTTTCCTTCACCTATTTTTCATCTCCACGCCTCCAATGATATCCATCACGTCATCATGATCTCCCATCATCCTATGATGAAAATCCAATGGCTCCAATTCATGGTGCCATCCATTTGATCCATCTCTTCATCCAAATGTTGATCCAACGGTCAAAAATGAATGATTTATCAAATCTAATCCAATTAGACTCAAACCAAGCCAATTAGGTGCCAACTCTTGGCTAACCCATATTAGAATATGATCTAATCAAATTAGATCAATTAAGAATCAGATTCGAATCCAATTCGAATCAGATTCGAATCCAGTTCGAATCAGGAGCTAAGGTTTGCAACACCTGCTAGGATGTTTATCTTGCAAACATGATCTAATCCAATTAGACCCTTGATAAGTTTCTTGTGTGTGACCCATTGGGTTCCATACTTAGCCAGCAATAGGTGTGAGTGCGAGTTGACCCAACTTGATTAGAACTCTTCTAATCGATTTAAGTCCAAACTGCGCGAACCCGAACTTAACAATTAGAATCCTTTCTAATTGGTGATCGAATTAAACTCTTTAATTCGATCAACCTATAAGACAAGATTGACGTCTAGCAACGTGTCATGTCTACCCGAAAAAATATGGAATTTGGTGAAAATACCAAAAATACCCTTCAGTGGCAAGTTACCATGCAATTCAATCCTTTAATCAAACTGCATCCCAAATATGTATATGAGTATGAATATATGTCAAACTCAATTTCATATTCATATTTTTTTCAATCTTTTAATGATAATTCAAATAATGAAACATTAGAAAACTCTTTCTAATTTTCATTCTGCTTTGATCAAAGGCTTCCTGAATTATCATATGATTAGAATAAATAGGATGCTATCTTCTCTTACTAGAAGTGATTAATTCCTTGTTGACCTACTCATAATCTTCGTACACAATCCACCATATCCAGAAGACCTCGTACATAACTTATTGTCATGAATGAGTGTAAACCAAAACATAGGTTCATGTGCACAAGATACCATGGTGATCTCAGGTCAAAGGATCAGTTGCACAACTCCCACTAAGAGAATCATCTTTTGACATGTAAGTAAGACTTCATAAGATTTCTCTTTGTAGGTCAATTCAGTGAACTCATTCTTCTAATGAGCACCCATATCTTTGTATTAGTGTCTCCACACAAATGATTGTGAGATCAATCATCCTCTGCATCGAGCATACATAAGACATGCCAGTCTTTCCGGTAATCATTGATCCCCGACTCAATGTACCAATGACTTGGAATATTTAAGATTAGGATTTTAGGATTTTAAGTCTCACTAGTATGATCTCATCATAGTCTTAAAACCATTGCCCTAATCTAAGGAGTTTATCATAAATATAATCAACAGCATATGATAAAACATAAACGCCTTTATTCATATTTAAAAGTCATGTACATGATTTGGACAAATCAAAAGAAAAACCCTTCGCAATACATATTGCGATTGGCTTGTAGGGCATCTACTCTTTCAATCTCCCACTTGCACTAAAGCCAATCGCTCTTATATTTCATCCCCATACAATCGAGGGTGGCGATCGAACTGCTGTTGTGGTAGAGCTTTAGTGAACGGGTCTGCTAGGTTGTTCTTGGTGTCTACTCGTTCAATGACTATGTCTTGTCTCTCGACAATCTCTCGAACAAGATGGAAGCGTCTTAGAATGTGCTTGGATTTGTGATGAGACTTGGTTCCTTCGCTTGAGCAACAGCTCCAGTGTTATCACAATAAACTGGAGACTGGTCCAGCAATCTCGGAAACTACTCCTAACTCAGAGATGAACTTCTTCATCCAGACAGCTTTCCTTAGCGGCTTCACTTACAGCAATGTATTCTGCCTCAGTAGTTGAGTCAGCTACAGTTTGCTGTTTGGACTCTTCCAGCTCACTGCACCACCATTTAGGGTAAAGACATACTCTGAAGTGGATTGCTATCATCTGGGTCTGATTGAAAACTAGAATCAGAAAATCCTTCTAGTTTCAACTCAGATCCTCCATAAACTAGAAAAATATCTTTAGTCCTTCTCAAGTACTTAAGAATATTTTTCACAGCTATCCAATGATCCTCTCCTGATCAGCCTGGAATCTACTTGTTATGCCTAAGGCATAAGCAACATCAGGCCTAGTACATAGCATAGCATACATAATCGATCCTACTGCCGAAGCATAGGGAATAGAATTCATTCTATTCCTCTCTTCAGATGTCTTAGGAGACATCTTCTTAGAGAGACGTATGCCATGACTCATAGGCAAATAACCTCTTTTACTTTCTTCCATGCTGAATCTTTTCAGCACATTATCTATGTACCTAGACTGGGACAAGCCTAGCATCCTTTTAGATCTATCCCTATAGATCTTTATACCAAGTATATAGGATGCTTCTCCCAAGTCTTTCATGGAAAAGCTTTTTGACAGCCAAGTCTTGACCGATTGTAACATTGGAATATCATTTCCAATGATCAGTATGTCATCTACATACAATATTAAGAAGACAATGGCACTCCCACTAGTCTTCTTGTACACACATGGTTCATCCACATTTTTGATAAAACCAAACTCTTTGACTGTTGTATCAAAACGGATGTTCCAACTCCTCGATGCTTGCTTTAATCCATAAATGGATCTCTTAAGCTTGCATACTTGATTTGCTCTCTTACTTGAGACAAATCCTTCTGGCTGTGTCATGTAAACCTCTTCCTCAAGATAACCATTAAGGAAGGCGGTTTTGACATCCATCTGCCAGATTTCATAATCATAGTATGCAGCTATTGCAAGCAAAATCCGAATAGATTTGAGCATAGCTACTGGCGAAAAAGTTTCATCATAGTCAATTCCTTGCTTTTGCCTGAAACCTTTTGCCACCAATCTAGCCTTGTAGGTTTCTACTTGGCCATCTGCTCCAATCTTTTTCTTATAGACCCATTTGCAACCTATAGGGTTTACACCCTCTGGTGCATCAACCAAAGTCCATACTTGGTTGGTATACATAGAATCTATTTCGGATTTCATGGCTTCTAGCCATTTGTCAGAGTCACTACTCATGACAGCTTCCGAATAGGTCAGAGGATCATTATTCTGAACAATGTGGGCTTCATCCATTGTTTCCCAATGATGAACCATAATCTTCCAGGTGGCTCTTCGCACTCCTATCTGACCTTCGGAGAGGAGGATGTGTGTGTGGTTGTACCTCATCATGGGTACATCTGGTTGAAGAATTTCTGTGTTTCTATTTGTAGGTCTTGAACTTCTTCAAGTTCAATTTTTCTATCCTTACCCTTTTCTAAGATAAACTCTTTTTCTAAGAAAATGGCATGCCTACCTACAAAAACTTTTTTGTTCGGTAGGAGGATAGAAGATGTATCCTATACTATCTTTAGGATAACCTACAAAAATATATTTATCTGATCTAGCACTTAGCTTGTGTCCAAAATTTCTTTTGACATAAGCTTGAACAACCCCATATTCTTAAGATACTTAAGATTAGGCTTCTTTCCTCTCCATCATCTCATATGGAGTGCTAGTCTAAGACTTAGAAGGTACCCTGTTTATATTAGTGCAGGCGGTCTTAGGGCAAAACCCCAGAAGGAAATAGGAAGATCAGTAAAGCACATCATGGACCTTACCATATCTAATAGAGTACGATTCCTCCGTTCAGCTACACCATTTAATTGTGGCGTATACGGAGGTGTCCATTCAGAGAGAATGCCCTTTTCTTTAAGATGATTTAAAAACTCACTAGAAAGGTATTCACCGCCTCGATCAGATCGAAGGATTTTAATACACTTTCCGGTTTGTTTTTCAACCATACTTTGATACTCTTTAAACTTATCAAAAGCTTCAGATTTATGTTTCATAAGATACACATATCCGAACCTTGATAAATCATCAGTGAATGTGATGAAGTAAGAGTATCCACCTCTAGCTGGAGTTGTCATAGGACCACATACATCTGTGTGTATAAGTCCTAATAACTCACTTGCCCTTTCTCCATGTCCAGTGAATGGAGACTTAGTCATTTTACCCATAAGACAAGATTCACAAGTTCCTAATGATTCATAATCATAAGGATCAAAGAACTCTTCTTTGTATAACTTGTTTGATTCTTGATTCACTTATGTGACCAAGTCGGCAATGCCAAAGAAGGGTGTTATTTACTTCCTCTCTCTTTCTTTTATTGCTTTTATTAATATGAAAGACATTGTCATTAAGTAATAAAACAAGAAGACCATTTTCCATAATGCCATTGCAAAGATGCTTATTAGAAAAATAAATAGAGCAACCATTGCCCTTTCCATTAATTTCAAATCCTTTCTTTAACAACAAAGGAATGGAAATTACATTTCTAATAATTTGGGGCATATAATAACAATCTTCTAATTGTAGGAGCTCTCCCGAAGGTAACTCCAAGTTGTAGGTTCCAACAGCTTCAGCCTGGATGGACTCTCCTCCAGCGCCATACAGCTCGAAGTCACCTTTCTTCAAAATTTTAATTTTCTGTAGTCCATGCAAAGATTTGCAAATGTGAAAACCACAGCCGGTATCCAATACCCATGAATTTGAATTTGAAGAACTTAATGACAAGTTGGCATGTAACATAAACATACCTTTTGATGCAACTCTTGCATCGGTCTTCATACTTGCAAGAAAACTCTTGCAATTCCTTTTCCAGTGGCCAGCTTTGCCGCAATGAAAACAGGTACTTGATCCGGAGTTTTTCTTTCCTTTTTTCTTTTTGATGCTACTCTTAGGGTTCAATCTTTCTTAGAACCCTTATTGCCCGATTTTCTCTTAGAAGGTGCCATCTATAAGAAGGAGTGGACCTTTATCCTTCTTAATATGGCCTTCAGCTGTTTTGAGCATATTTAACAGCTCGGGCAGGGAGGTGTTCAGCTTGTTCATGTGAAAGTTCACAACAAACTGAGAGAATGAATCAGGCAGTGATTGCAGGATCAAATCCTGACTGAGCTCACTATCCATAGCAAAACCTAATTGACTTAATCTAGTGATTAAGTCTATAACCATAAGAACATGGTTTTGCACTGGAGTTCCTTCATTCATTCTAGCACGGAACAACTGCTTAGATATCTCATACCTAGCAGTCCTGCTTTGTTCTCCATACAACTCTTTTAAATTGAGAAGTATGGATTGAGTGTCCATGCCTTCATGTTGCCTCTGTAATTCATTGCTCATAGAGGCAAGTATGATACATTTGACAGTCAAACTGTCATTTTTCCACATCTTATGTGTGGCAACCTCCTCTTCTGTAGCATCATCCCCTAGATCTCCAAGATCAGGGGTTTCAAGTATATAGGAAATTTTCTCCTGAGTGAGTACTATCTTTAAATTCCTCAACCAGTCCACATAGTTTGGTCCGGTCAACTTGTTGGCATCTAAGATGCCTCTTAGTGAAAGTGAAGCCATTTAATAATTCTACATATGCAAGAACATAACTAATATAAGCAGACCAATCATGATGACATGTTTGCAACTAGATAAGGACTTTAATCTAATTTGTCTCCTACTATTTTTATCGAATATCATAGCCCTCTCCTATGATAAACGTGAAAATATAATTTTTCTTAGTAGGGTTGAGATCCTAATTCATCATAAAAAGCCTTGTGGTTACACAACAAACTCTTATGAGTTCAAAGGTAGGAAACTCTTTCCAATTGCATCTCATGCAATTCTCAACTTTATCTTGTCCTCTTAAAATACTTATTGCCTTGTGTTAGCACAACAAACAATAATATTTTAGTTAAGTCAAACCCTTCATTTCCATATAGTCATATTCGAATAATATTGCCCTTGTGGTTGCACAACAAGGCAATATATTAAAATATGCCATAAGCATCTTAATGCACCAAGACAGTATAACATCAGTCCCCATTGCAAGTTTTGTGTTAGCACAACAAACTAGCATGGATCTTGACATAATAATATCGAGGCATGAAGGAAGGCTATCAATAGTGTTATATCAATATTAAGCTTATCCATAATAGACAATCAAACAATTGGCCAGGTAAGCAGGTGGGAGGCTCCCCTTACTCAAAGAGTAAGGTCCTAATTAAGTAACCACCTTTAGTGCTTTCCTTAGACACCAATTAGATTAATTGTTCTAGAATGGGTTAGCTCAAAATTTTTAACACTATGACTTAATATAATTTTTATTGAGGGCTTACTAGTCTCTAGCACATTCTTTAATTGTAACATATATTTAACATATCTAAAATAAGCTATCATGCATCATAGCTATCTCATAGCATGTATAAATCATAAGCAACTAATTAACATGCTTCAACATATCTTTCATATGGAAAATTTCATATCATGACATTTTATTACATATCATATCATATATGAATCATATATTTCAGCATTTCATTAAGCATATGACATTACTATCTCATAGTAAATTAATAATCATACATCATGCATTATTATTTGATTGAACCAATTAAGGATAGCTCTGATACCACTGTAGGGTTCTAGCATGTCATAATGGGCAGCGGAAGCTAGGGATTTTAAAATTTTCTTAATAAAGTCCCTATGCATGAAACCCTTTTAAGCCTAGATCACCTTAATGATTACAATCAAATAATATAAAATAAATGCAGAATTAGTAGAATACCTCAAACGCTAATCCAAAGTGTACAATCTCCACGAGGCGTCCAAGTGTCCGCCCTCCAATGGTGATCCACACGAAAACTTGATCAAGACTTTAGCTCCAAAGACTTTTGATCCTTAATGCAGAATTCTTCTAAAGAACTCTAATGGCTTGCTTTCCTTCCTTTCTATTTTTCTTTAGCCTTCTAAAATCACTTCTAATCCTTTTGTCCTAAGGAAGACCACCTTGTCTTGGCTTAGGACACACTAGAAGCAATGTTAGAAAGAAAGAAACTAATGTAAGAAAGAAGGGATATGAGAGAGAGAGAGTTGGATTGATTTCCGATGATTAGAAAACACCGGGAGCATTCCTATTTATAGATGGCGTGGGGATGCATCACCAAAGGATGCATCCCATCCACACATCCTTCAGATGGGGCGTGATAAGAGGAGAGAAGGCGCCACAAAAATAGGGAGAGGCGTATCAAAAGTGGTTAGGATAAGATCAAGCGCTTATGATGTGGCGCTTGATTCCCTAAGCACCTCTTCATGAAAATGCGCCGTACTCTTCCCTTTCTTCACTTCTTCTCACGCAAGAAAAATAGGAACCAACCTTATCCATTCATCAAGGGTTGATGATGATCCAAAGGCCATGAAAGAAGGCGCCATATATCCCTTAGGCGTGATGAAGAGAGAAGAGAGAGAATGGATAAGATCAAATAAATGGTTCATCCTTATCCATTTAATCTTCACGTATTCTCTCTCTTTCCTTCACCTATTTTTCATCTCCACGCCTCCCAATGATATCCATCACGTCATCATGATCTCCCATCATCCTATGATGAAAATCCAATGGCTCCAATTCATGGTGCCATCCATTTGATCCATCTCTTCATCCAAATGTTGATCCAACGGTCAAAAATGAATGATTTATCAAATCTAATCCAATTAGACTCAAACCAAGCCAATTAGGTGCCAACTCTTGGCTAACCCATATTAGAATATGATCTAATCAAATTAGATCAATTAAGAATCAGATTCGAATCCAATTCGAATCAGATTCGAATCCAGTTCGAATCAGGAGCTAAGGTTTGCAACACCTGCTAGGATGTTTATCTTGCAAACATGATCTAATCCAATTAGACCCTTGATAAGTTTTCTTGTGTGTGACCCATTGGGTTCCATACTTAGCCAGCAATAGGTGTGAGTGCGAGTTGACCCAACTTGATTAGAACTCTTCTAATCGATTTAAGTCCAAACTGCGCGAACCCGAACTTAACAATTAGAATCCTTTCTAATTGGTGATCGAATTAAACTCTTTAATTCGATCAAACCTATAAGACAAGATTGACGTCTAGCAACGTGTCATGTCTACCCGGAAAATATGGAATTTGGTGGAAATACCAAAAATACCCTTCAGTGGCAAGTTACCATGCAATTCAATCCTTTAATCAAACTGCATCCCAAATATGTATATGAGTATGAATATATGTCAAACTCAATTTCATATTCATATTTTTCTCAATCTTTTAATGATAATTCAAATAATGAAACATTAGAAACTCTTTCTAATTTTCATTCTGCTTTGATCAAAGGCTTCCTGAATTATCATATGATTAGAATAAATAGGATGCTATCTTCTCTTACTAGAAGTGATTAATTCCTTGTTGACCTACTCATAATCTTCGTACACAATCCACCATATCCAGAAGACCTCGTACATAACTTATTGTCATGAATGAGTGTAAACCAAAACATAGGTTCATGTGCACAAGATACCATGGTGATCTCAGGTCAAAGGATCAGTTGCACAACTCCCACTAAGAGAATCATCTTTTGACATGTAAGTAAGACTTCATAAGATTTCTCTTTGTAGGTCAATTCAGTGAACTCATTCTTCTAATGAGCACCCATATCTTTGTATTAGTGTCTCCACACAAATGATTGTGAGATCAATCATCCTCTGCATCGAGCATACATAAGACATGCCAGTCTTTCCGGTAATCATTGATCCCCGACTCAATGTACCAATGACTGGGAATATTTAAGATTAGGATTTTAGGATTTTAAGTCTCACTAGTATGATCTCATCATAGTCTTAAAACCATTGCCCTAATCTAAGGAGTTTATCATAAATATAATCAACAGCATATGATAAAACATAACGCCTTTATTCATATTTAAATGTCATGTACATGATTTGGACAAATCAAAAGAAAAACCCTTCGCAATACATATTGCGATTGGCTTGTAGGGCATCTACTCTTTCAGTCATTTGCCATTAGCTTTCTTCACGAGGATCATATTGGCGAGCCAGTTCGGATAGGAGACTTCTTGGATGAAGCTGGCCTCGAGGAGTTTGTCTACCCTCCCGGCCGCTGCCTGCTGTCGTTCCGGCGCGAAGCTCTTATTTTTCTAGCTCACGGGCTTGTAGTTGGCTTGACCTGAAGTCGGTGAACCATGACCTTGGGATCTATTCCAGGCATATCAGTGGGCGACCAGGCGAATACATCTGTGTTGGACTGGAGAAACTCAATCAAGGGATTCTGCTCGTGAGGGCTCAGGCCGGAGCCAATCTGTACGGTCTGCTCCGGGCGATATTTTCTCAAGGGGATTTGAAGAGAAGCTCGCCAGGCTCTGCTCGTTGCTTTTTAAGCTCGTCGCGTACCTCCAGGGTTTCGATGGGCAATGGCTGGGCTGAGACTTGGGCTGATGCCTTCAACTGGTTGTTCTACTCAGCTCGGCGTTTCGATTGGTTGCTTTGCTTTAAGTGTCACCATGTAGCATTGTTTGGTTGTCGCTTGGTCTCCTCGGACTTCACCGACTCCCTGTTTGGTGGGGAACCGCACGAGCAGATGAGAGGTTGAGACCAAAGCTCGGAGGGCATTGAGTCCTGGTCGGCCGAGGATAGCATTGTAGGCCGAGATCATGCGGACCACTAGAAAGTCCATCCTCACAGTACTTTCTCTGAGGGCGAGCCCCGACCGTGACAGGTAAGTTGATTATACCTTCGATCGGGACCAAATCTCCGGTGAACCCGATCAGCGGAGCATTTATTCTTCGAGCTGACCCTCCGTCATTCCCATTCTTTGGAAAGCATCAAAATAATACGTTTGCTGAGCTTCTATTATCAACCAAAATTTGTTTACATCAAACTTGTTTACAATCATAGAGATGACCATAGCGTCATCATGGGGAGTCTCAACTCCTTTCAGATCTTCATCCGAGAATGAGATGGATGCGGTCATGCGTTGACGCTTCGGGTGGGCTTCTTTTGTAGCTGGTTCTTCGCCGAGCTCCCTTCGGCAAGGCCTCCCCCTATGGTGTTAATAGTGCCGGCAATGGGTCTACTGTCGTTTTGTTTTTCAGGTGGCGCGGCATTCTCCGTTGGTGCTCTTTCGTCTCACCGGTTTCGCACGAACTGGTTGAGTACTCCGCGACGGATGAGCACTTCGATCTCGTCTCAGAGCTGGAAGCACTCCTCGGTGTCATGGCCATGATCTCGATGGAAGCGACAGTACTTCAAGAGCGTTGCCGAGCTTCTGATTCCCGCATCGGTGGCGGCAGTTGGAGATAGCCTCGGCCTTCTATCTCCATGAGAATCTCGGACCGAGTAGTAGTGAGGGGAGTAATAGTTCCCACACTCCCTGGTGGTGTTCTTTGCCGAGGAGGTGATCTCGGTTGGGGCTGCGGTCTTGGGCATGGTGGACTCCTCAATCGAAGCAGGTTCTTCTCGCGACGAGGTGATCGCTCCTTGGGCGGCCACGCTCCTCGTGATGTCTTTTCTGCCCCTTTGAGGGCTTTTCGGCGGTGTCTCGCCGAAAACCATGGCTTCTTCAGCCTTTGCATATTTCCAAGCTCGGGCCAGCATTTCGTGAAGTCGACAGAGAAATTCTTCTTGATGGAGAAGAGAAACTTATAGAACCGAGCTCCTATTTTTAAAGCTGACATGGAATCGATTGGTCGAGCTTGCGGACCTCCAAGTGGTGGCAGTGAAGTGGTTGATGTAGTCTTTCAGGGATTCTCCTTCCTTCTACTTGATGTCGAGAAGAAAATCCGATGTTCGCCGCTGGCGCCTGTTGGCGGCAAAATTGGCTGCAAACTGCCTATCGAGTTGCTCGAAGGAGAGCATGGTGCTCGGCTTTAACCCGGAGAACCAGAGTCGAACCGTTCCCTTGGAGGGTTGCAGCGAAAGCCTTGCACAGTAGAGCCTCCGAGGATCCTTGCAGCACCATGAGGGCTCTGTAACTCTCCAGATGATCCAGGGGATCTGTGGTCCCGTTGTAGGTTCTATTTGGGGCATTTTGAATCTTGGTGGGATCGGCTTGTCCTCGATTAGGCGGGAGAACGGTGACTTGGTAGTGAAGTCAGGGTCGCCCTCACGCTTGATTTTTTGATCCCAAAACGCCTCGATTCGCCGCTCGAGCTCTTCGACCTTCTTGTCGAGTTCTCCATCTTGGGAAGTCGCCATGGTGGGTCTGTTTCGGTACTGACTGACCCGGGGTCGATTCGGCTTTCCGAAGGCTATGGCCTTTTATCCTGGTTTCTTTCTAACGGCTCTCTCCGGGGAGACGCTCGGTTGAACCCTGGTGAACCGTCGTTCTCCATTGTTGATCCTTGAAGAGTCATGGGGATCTCGGCCTTGGGGACATTAGGTCCATCTGGAAGGAGCGCCGATTGAACATGAACCGCGGAGGTGGCATACGGGGGGCCTCCACGTGTTGTAGGCCTTGGACTATTGCTGCCAGTGCTGGACTTGCTGCACCAGCGTGTTTGAATTGCTCAGGCTGGATCTACGGAACTTGATCTGCCGAAGGCTTGGAAGCGTGTTCTGGACTGAGTGGCCAGGACTTGGTATGCGATGCGAGAGACATTAGAGGCTCCTCTGCTCCTCAATCTAATGATCACACTCGGCCCTTCCTCTAGTGTCAACTATTGCTGGAAATTGGACCCGGGGGGTGACCGCGGACCGAGGAGGAAGAGCCTCCAGCTGGTGGTGCGGCGGCTGGCGGCTGACGGCTGTTCTTCGACGGACCTTGCAAGAAGCCCTGTGGCCGGGGGTTTTCGGTGCAGGCCTCCGATGCTTAAGTTAGAGAGAGATTTTTTACGGAG
The DNA here is from genome assembly GCF_009389715.1 of Phoenix dactylifera. Taxonomy (NCBI): domain Eukaryota; kingdom Viridiplantae; phylum Streptophyta; class Magnoliopsida; order Arecales; family Arecaceae; genus Phoenix; species Phoenix dactylifera. The sequence goes on along the minus strand of NW_024067902.1, from coordinate 221,928 downwards.
ACAAGTAATGTAGCAGTGTATTTTTGCCAGGGAGGAAGAAGAGAGAGAGAGAGAGTCCCCCCCTGGGGCTTCTCCCTCTCTTTTTAATAGGAGGGGGTGCAACGATTACAAGTGATCGGGCGTGATTGCACGAATCAATGAGTTACCGTAAATGGCTCGAGATTTCGGGCTAACTGGCGATCCGTTGAGACGTGTGGATTTAAATGTTGACAGCCGTTGAGGCGGAGATTGCGGAATTTGATCCCGGATATAGAGAACTTGATTTTTGGTGGAGCGAGGAGGTCTGGTTCTTCCTTTGACTGGGTCTTTCTTGGCCTTGAGATCGACCGGGCTTAACTCTGCCGAGACCATGCCTGTCAAGGTCATGCCGAGATCGAGGTCGTAAGCTCTGTGGTCATCGATGCTGAGGCCGAGCGCTCTGAGGTCGGGCACTCTGAAGTCGAGCGTTCTAAGGTCATGACGTGCTGAGAGTATGTTTGCTGTCGTCACGTTCATCATCAAGTGTCGGCGATTTGACCACGTGCCTTTGAACGATCCGTTTTTCCCCCAACATCAACTATTGGATCATGCTGCATAGATCTCAAAGCACTCTAAACTCCGAAGCAAGCTATTGCATAATCCAATGATGGATTCGGTCAAAGGAACGATGGTGAGTCCTTTGGGATGAAAGATACAACCCTGGTCCCATACACAAGCCACTTGCAGCATGGAACCCTTCAATATAATCAGCACTCCTGCTTGGGACCATGGATCTGAATGCACTTGATACAAACAAAACCGACCACTCTTCATCGTGTGCTTAAAAAATATGGCTCCACTTGCATCTCCCAAACAAGTTGTAAATTAAGTGAGGTAGAACCTTTCCCCCACCTTCTTATAAGAAACAGGACATGATGCCAGCAAGAGCCTCTGCAGGGGTTAGGTTGAGTTTTCTCCATCAAAGGGAGGGAAGATGGTGGTGTCAAGATCTCCAACCAACACCCAGTCGCAAGCCTTTCGGTTGTTCTTCATCCTCTCTTTGTTGCTCTTTGCGGAGAGAGCCACAGCTCAAGCTAAGACAGATCCATCTGAAGGTATGTTTGCCTTCCAAGGAAACATTCTTCTTACAGAACTTTTCTTCATCTTGTTAGATTCTCTGCCTTCTAATAAATTTAAACTTCTGAAGGGAAAAGATGATTATAGAGACACTCAAAAATAAAAACAGAATTTATTGATTGTTGAAGAAAGCAATTGATCGATATCAGATGATTTCATTAGATTTCTCTAAGAAACTATGATTAGACTAAAGCTCTCTCTCTCTCTCTCTGTGTATTTGTGTGTGTATGTTCTCACTCCTGTGTTAACCTTACAAGAGATCCTCGAGCCAAAACAATATGCTATCTGATTTAAGGGAACAATTCTAACACCTTGAATAAAATTCCATTTTTATGCCCTTCACTGGTGCCATCTATTCATAAAACCAAAAGGAGCAAGCCCATAAAAAAGTATGTGGTAACTACTTTCTCTAGGCTGCATAAACATCCATTTTTTTATGTAGTTTATATGTAATTATGACACCATCAACAACCTTTGAATTTTAGATATACCTACTGAGGCTAGAAAGGATTAGAAGGAACAAGCTTAAAGTGTGTGTGGGTGGGTAGTAATGAATGGGAAGATAACTTAAGAAACAACAACTTACCTTTCTGAAAATAAAACTAAACAAAAACTAATTTTCCAACCTCCAATGAAAATTCTACCTACTGCTGCCCCTTCAATGCCTGATGTAATTTGACCATGAAATTTGCCAATTTTCCTCCTCGAAAGGAGCGGCAAGTTTGTTGGCACAACAACATTCCCCTTATAAATTAATTATATATCATAGGGTGCCATAACTAAAATATATACTTAATGGAGTAATTAGACTTTGAAAATTCCTTTCCACTCACATCCATGTCAACATGAGCATTGCAACCCAAAGCAAGACAACTTAAATAATTGGTTCTAATATCGACATCCTTCCAAGCCATACGCATGTGTCCAATGGCGAATTCTTTGCTGCTTAGGTGGCCATTCCTGCACCTCTTTTTCATCTTCTTTTTTTTAATCCTATTGGCTGCACTCATGCTATTACTTAAAAAAATAATAATATATCAACATTCTTAAAATAATAAAATCTTAGTCATCACTGTAGCTAGATGTGACATGTCACCTATCAAGTGGATTCCTTCTTAGTTTTGCTAGGTGGCATTCAACTTGGAGGGCTTTGTCTCTTGTGCGAATGGCATCAATAATTGTTCACACTTAAAAACCCAAAGTGGGTCCCAAAAGCACCAACTTCTAATCCTTGATATATTTTGGAAATTCAAATCTTGTGATTTTGTGGCGCTGGCAGCCTCGAATTCATGTTCAAAAAGTCCCCACAAACGGCGGCGCACGTTAGGTTTGTCATATGTTTTTTCGCTAATGTGAGCGAGGTGGATGCAGTGCGAGCGTTGAATGCGATTTTGGGGAGGTGGGGAAAGCCGGCGGCGGCGGCTTGGAACATCAGCGGCGAGCCGTGCAGTGGGCCCGCCATCGACTCCACCAACTTCGACAACAAGGATTTCAACCCCTTCATCAAATGTGACTGCAGCCAGACCACATGCCACATCACCCAATTGTATGGCCCGCTCACTTAATTTTAAATATTTTAGAGAAATCAATAATATTTTTTTATCAATAAAGTTTTGAGAAATAATAATAAAGTTAGGAAACTTAATTTTGTTATCAAAATGTTTTGTTGCAAGCTAGCATGCGGATTGGTGTCATGAGGGCAATTGGCACCATAATAATGCTCTACTTTTTTTTTTTTAATCTAAAGATCCATTTACTTTATGATCAAAGGAGGGTTTTGAATTGGTATTGATGGCTGAAGGGGCTTACCAGTCATGAACCCTTGGGGTTCACCTTCCTTTGTGAGAGGCCACCGTTCGATCACCCACACTAGAGATCTCAAACTACAAACTTTATCGTCCATCCACTTGCACATATCTCAAAATAATCAGTGGATGATCCAACAGTGAATACAGACGAAGAAAGGTAAATCTTTTTTTTTGCGAAAGATACAACTTATAGGTTAGAGCACATGACACTATAGGACCGGCCTTGCTATGTGTGTCATTTATCTTATTTGATTGGGTAATGCAAGTATAGCATGCCATATCGTCGATTGGGACCTCGAGGCTGCCCTTGGATGCCGAGTAGTTAACTGGGAGAATAATATATTAATTTGATTAATAACCATTTTCTCATCAAATAACAATGGATTTGAATTATTTATTGATTGACATTCTAAGGGTTAGTGAGATAAAATGTGAAAAAATGAAAAAGTAAAGGGAGAAAAGAAAGCTCGGGTGATTAATTTTATTTCACTCACATAAAAAAGTAAATTGGATTATCTTTCTTGTGTATTGATTTGATTAAGTTTCACACGCTATTTGGGCTCTTGATTTGGCTGGTTAAACTTATATCTAGTAATCACCTGGACGAGACTGTAACAGATTCAGCACTAATAGGTTTGATTGTGTCTTCTCTTGGCCCGAGCAAGAGAAAAAAGCCATATGGATTCCTGTATGCTGCTCCTAAATGAGAGCCCCTGTTAACTATTTCTAGGGCACAGCAAGCATACCTGGGATGCTTGCCATCTTATTTGACAATTCATCACTTGCATCTTATTTCTTTTATACTGTCTCTCTATCCCACCGAATACCAGAGACCGTAAATCCAGAAAAACTATATTCCTTTTATGATAATTTTTTAGGTTACTTAGTATCGGCATGCGATAATTGAGATCTACAAATGGTTTGCTAACCAGTTTCTTTGCAATATATTTATCAAGATTCCCTGCCGATTCACATATGTATATATTCAAGTACATGCATACGCATATATATACGCACACACACTTACATGAGAAGGTACAAGCACATATGGATACATGTATATACATATGTACATACACACACACAAAAAAAAGGTAAAAACAAAAATATGATGTACAGCGGTATAGGGTACTGGTTAGAGGAGGCATGTATCAAGAAGTACAATATTAGATGGTCGATCGAGCAGTTATTTTGTAATTTCATACTGAAGCTTTTGGTTTCTTCAGGAAAGTGTATGCTTTGGATGCGGTTGGTCCAATACCAGAGGAGCTTCAAAATCTCACATACCTTTGGAATCTGTAAGCTTGCTTGCTTGCCCGCTCTCTTACAAATTATATTCTTTTTGCTTAGATATAATTTAGATTTGTTGACTTTTTGATGTTGAGCAATCTTGAAATTAATAATCAAGACACCATGGACTCGGAGGCAGGGGTACAATCAAGCCAAGTTTGATCGAGCTTAGCTCTAATCAAATTTGATTTGAACTTAATTTTGAGCTTGAATTTTGAGATCAAGTTTGATTTGTTTATCATTATTTCGATCTCAAAATTGAACTTAATTTCAAACATTGAACATGAGAATAGTTGGGCAACTTGATAATCCTATTGAGCTGAAATCAATTCAAACTTGAATCTAGTTCTGTTCAAGCTTGAATGGTAGTTGGACTCTAGTTTGATTTCAAGCCTATATAACATTTAGCTGACTCAAAAGTAAATAAAATACGTTAACTAAATCTTGATCTAATAGTCCATTATTTATATAACACAAATATATTCTAGTCTTCGATTTGAAATTAAGTTCGAACTTGTTTTTTCTAGTTCAAGCTTTATTTATTTTGTTTTAGAGCTTGATTTGAGTTTTTCTCAAATTGAGCTTTGGTAGAGCTTGAGCTACTTAGTTTGTTTGATAGCCTTAATTAGTAATTAACATCACAATTTTATAACAAGATTATGGTCTCAAGTTCTGTTGTTGTTAAAAGAGTTTGGATGGACCATATTACCTAACAAGCCAACGCCTTGACATCATTTAACATGATCAACAGCCAACAAGTACTACACCTAATTACTTATAAAAATTTGATTGATTATTAAATTTTAAATCTCTACATATTGGTTATGCATTAGTTAGTATTGACATGCAAAAATTTCAAATCTTAATACATCTATTATCTGAGTTAGTGGCCAAGACCTAGATGAATCGAGTTCTTGATTTATCTCGATCCATATAAAACCTAGGGAAGTTTTGAGAAAACCAAGAATTTTAAGATCTCCATGATATTTTTGAACCAACATATTGAAATTTTGATTCATTGGTAAATTCAAGATTGAAATTATATTTAAACATCAAATTGAGATTTATTAGTTAAGAGAGTTTATTTAAGAAAGTAACAAAAAATATCAGTTAATATGAATATATCATGTTGATAGATATCAAGGATTTCATCAATTTATATCGATGAAGAAAAAATGGGCTAAAACAATCTCTCAATCTTGTTTGTTTTACACACCAATTGATGCAGAACCAAAATGAACCCAACTTGGAGCTGTGTAGGAGACTTTGTTTTAGATTTGGTTGAGTCCTTGCTTAGTTTAAATTGGGTCCAAAATTATATTTGTTTAGTTCCAATTTCAGGCTTAATTAAGAGTCTAGTTTGATTAGGGTTATGATGAGGGATTTTAGGGTCAGTTGTGGTGATATAAGGGGTTGTACAGGAGCGCCGCAAGGCTCCTTCTTCATAGATTGTTTTCCCACGAATAAAAAAAAAAAGAAGAAAAGAAAACACCCAAGCTCTGTTTTGGAGCCCAACTTCTCCCTGTTCCCCTCTGTTTGGTTGTGGATTCAGCCGCAGAACAGAGGTCATCTTCTTCACCTCGCTTCCCCTCATCAGTTGGTATCAGAGCAGGCGCCTCTACTTCGATGGCGGATGACAACGGCGTAGGTGTCCGCCCCGTCGACGGCGATCACGGGGAACGAGCCCTTTGGGCAGCGATCCGCGGGTTGGAGGGAGCCGTGCGTGAAATCCAGCAAAACCTCCAAGCCATGCGGATCGAAAGCGCTGTGGATCCCAACCGGGAGCGTGTGCAGACTCGCGAGGATCTCCCTCACGGTCCACCGGCACCGGTGCGAGATCCACCCCATCAGCGGCGCCAGCGAGTTCCTCCGGAGTCTTCCGATGAAGAGGAGGGAGCCGCGGTCTATGGGACGGTCGGTGGACCGCATCTGCACCCAGGCGAGTACGGCTTCATCGGGGGCGAACGGGACCGAAGGCCCTTCTACCACCGCTGTCCGGATGAGGGGCCGCCGGAGGAAGAGCTTGGTGGGCGGCGTCCATGGAGGAATCAAAACCGTGCGGGCCACGGGCTCCGTGGACTCGACCGAAGACCCCCTGGGGATATGGCCTTTGACGGCTGGCCACCTGATGACGATGGAGTATTCTACGAAGCACAGGAGCCGCGTCCACGGGTGAACAGGTTCCCTGCAGGAGGTAGGAATGCGGAACCCGTGAGGAACAGGCTCCCTTGGGGCGTTCGTGATAGGGGCTCCCCTGATTTCAGATTGAAGGTGGATCTCCCTGCATTTAACGGTAATCTTCACATTGAGGGATTTTTGGATTGGTTGGCCGAGGTAGAAAAATTTTTCGATTATATGGAAATCCCAGATCAGAAGAAGGTGAAGCTGGTCGCGTATAAACTGAAGGGAGGAGAATCTGCATGGTGGGATCAACTGCAACATAACCGTCTACGGCAAGGAAAGATGCAAATCACCACCTGGCGCAAGATGAAACAACATTTGCGTGGCCGTTTTCTCCCGCCTGAATACGAGCAGGCACTCTACCATCAGTACCAGAACTGCCGACAGGGCCCCCGGACGGTGACCGAATACACTGATGAATTCAACCGCCTCAACGCCCGCAACAACTTGTCAGAAACAGAAAATCAGCAAGTGGCAAGGTACATTGGTGGGTTAAAGCCGGCCATCCGAGATCAGGTAGATTTATATCCGGTGTGGAGTCTGACGGAAGCTACAAGTTTAGCCTTAAAACTTGAGGCCCAGGCGGCACGGAAGGCACACCAATCTCAGCCCATGAGTCGTGCATCGTCCTCGCGCCCCACCATAGCAAAGCAGAAGTCTGTTGAAGGGGCGGCCACCACAAGTCAACCTCCACCGACGTCCGCGTCAAGAGGAGCCGGAAACTTCAGCAGGCAGCAGGCGGCCCCAAAAGGTAGCGGCAACCCCTACGAGAGACCCATGCCTATAAAATGTTACAGATGTCAGGAGGTGGGGCATCGGTCTAACGAGTGTCCGAGGCGACGGCCAGTCCATGTAGTCGAAGCTGAGGATGAAGAAGAAATGCCGCATGAGGAGGAGGATCATGAAGAGGGGCAGACCGACGATGAAGACGTCGAGGTGACGGCGCCGGATCAGGGAGTTCCGGCCTTCTTTGTAGTTCAGCGAATTTTATTTGCCCCGAAGAGTGAAGAAGAATCGCAACGCCACAGCATCTTCAAGACTTGCTGCACTATCAACAAAACTGTGTGCAACGTGATTATTGACAGCGGCAGTAGCGAAAACATTGTCTCCTCCGCGTTGGTTCGTGCGATGGGATTGAAGACAGAAAAGCACCCGTCTCCTTATAAGATTGGATGGATTAAGAAAGGAGCTAAAACGAGGGTAGAAAATGTATGCAGGGTGCCCTTGTCCATCGGGAGGTACTACAAGGATGAAGTGGTATGCGATGTGGTGGATATGGATGCATGTCATGTTCTACTCGGGCGTCCATGGCAGCATGACACAGATGTTACATTCAGGGGCCGAGACAACACATACTTGTTCCGATGGCAGGGTAGGAAAATTCTGTTGGTGCCCATGAAAGAGAAGCCTACCCCCAAAACTTCTCAAGTGGAGGGGAAGTCTTTCCTTGCAGTTTCTGGTGCGCAGTTCATGGCGGAGCTCAAGGGGGCTGAAGAGGTTATGGTGTTGATTGTTAAGGGGACGGAGATGCCTATCCTGCAGCAGGTGCCCGAGGAGTTCAAAGAATTGTTGACAGAGTTCAAAGACATCACTCCTGCAGAGTTACCAAATGGACTGCCTCCCATGCGAGATATTCAGCACCATATTGATTTGGTGCCTGGTGCAAGTCTTCCCAATCTGCCTCATTATCGCATGAGTCCCAAGGAGAGCAAAATTCTGCAGCAACAAGTTGAAGATTTGATCAAGAAGGGGCTGATCCGGGAGAGCATGAGTCCGTGCGCGGTGCCTGCACTTTTGACGCCGAAGAAGGATGGGAGTTGGCGTATGTGTGTGGACAGTCGTGCGATCAACAGGATAACAGTAAAATACCGGTTTCCCATACCCCGTTTGAATGATATGCTCGACATGTTAGAAGGAGCCAAGGTCTTCTCCAAAATTGACTTACGAAGCGGCTACCATCAAATCCGGATTCGCCCTGGTGATGAGTGGAAGACGGCGTTCAAGACGAAGGATGGGTTATATGAGTGGATGGTCATGCCTTTGGCCTATCCAATGCACCGAGCACCTTCATGAGAACAATGAATCAGGTACTAAAATCATTTATTAGAAAGTTCGTCGTCGTCTACTTTGATGATATTTTGATCTATAGTCGCAATGAAATTGAGCATAAGGAGCACTTGAGAGCAGTTTTGCTTGCTTTACGGAAGAATCAGTTGTTTATTAATCTTAAGAAGTGTCATTTTGTTACAAAACGCTTGGTGTTCCTGGGATTTGTTGTTGGGGCTGATGGCATACAGGTTGATGAAGAGAAGGTAAAGGCAATACGGGAGTGGCCGATTCCTACAAATGTTAGCCAAGTTCGCAGCTTTCATGGGTTAGCGACATTCTATCGGCGTTTTATTCGAAAACTTCAGTACCATCGTCGCTCCCATCACCGAATGCATGAAGAAGGGCCAATTTCAATGGAAAGAGCAGCAACAAGCAAGTTTTGAACTGATAAAAGAAAAGCTCACTTCTGCACCAGTACTAGCATTACCGAGTTTTGAGAAGCTATTTGAAGTGGAGTGTGATGCTTCTGTGGTCGGCATAGGGGCTGTTTTGAACCAAGAAGGACGGCCCGTGGAGTACTTCAGTGAAAAACTTAGTGAAGCACGGCAAAAATGGACAACCTACGAGCTAGAGTTCTATGCCATCATCCGGGCGTTGAAGCATTGGGAGCATTACCTTATTCAAAAAGAATTTGTTCTGTACAACGACCATCAAGCCTTGAAGTACATCAATAATCAGAACAATTTGAACCGAATGCATGTTCGATGGGTAAGCTTCTTGCAGAAATTTTCCTTTGTGTTGAAGCATCGGTCCGGGCAGCAGAATCGGGTGGCAGATGCTTTGAGCCGATGCAATGCTTTATTGACTACTATGCAGGCAGAGGTCGTGGGGTTTGAATATCTGAAAGAGTTGTATGCAGAGGATGAGGACTTCAAAGATGTATGGGCAAAGTGTACAAGTCATCAAGCAACTGGAGACTTCAACATTCAGGATGGTTATCTATTTCGCGACAATTCCTTATGTATTCCCAGATCATCATTGCGAGAAAAGCTGATTAGAGACCTTCATGGTGGCGGTCTTAGTGGGCATATGGGTCGGGACAAGACCATTGCCAGTCTCACGGAAAGGTATCATTGGCCGCAGCTGAGAAGAGATGTTGGAAAATTTATTCAAAGGTGCTATACTTGCCAGACAGCGAAGGGACAGTCGCAAAACACTGGATTATATATGCCTCTACCTGTGCCAAATGCTATTTGGGAGGATCTGTCGATGGATTTTGTGTTGGGACTTCCCCGAACACAAAGGGGTGTAGATTCAGTGTTCGTGGTGGTGGACAGGCTCTCCAAGATGGCGCATTTCATTCCTTGCAAGAAGACATCAGATGCATCCCACATTGCAAGGCTGTTCTTTCGGGAGATTGTTCGTTTGCATGGGGTACCACAATCTATAACGTCAGATCGGGATTCCAAATTTTTGAGTCACTTCTGGCTTACTCTTTGGAGGATGTTTGACACTTCATTAAATTTCAGTAGCACTGCGCATCCTCAGACTGATGGACAGACAGAAGTGGTTAACAGGACACTGGGTAATTTGATCCGTTGTATTTGTGGGAGTACCCCGAAACATTGGGATTATGCCTTGGCCCAAGCAGAGTTTGCCTACAACAATGCTGTCCATAGTGGAACCGGAAGGTCGCCTTTCTCCATTGTCTATTCAAAGGCACCAAAGCACGCATTGGATCTGGCGCGCCTACCGAAAATTTTGGGAAAGAGTGTGGCTGCAGAACATTTGGCAGAGGAGGTTCAAGCTATACAGTTGGAGGTGAAGAAGCGCCTAGAGGACACAAATGCTAAGTACAAGTCAACAGCAGATAGACATCGAAGGCACAAAGAATTTCAAGAAGGTGACATGGTGATGGTTTTCCTACGCAAAGAACGGTTTCCTGTGGGAACTTACAGCAAATGGAAGCCAAGAAAGTATGGCCCATACAGAATCTTGAAAAAGATCAATAACAATGCTTACGTTGTGGACCTGCCAGATGATATGGGAATTTCAAAGACTTTTAATGTCGCCGATATCTATGAATACCATAATCCTGAAGAGCAGTTATATCCAGATGCGAACTCGAGGACGAGTTGTGTTCAAGTGGAGGGGACTGATGCAGAACCAAAATGAACCCAACTTGGAGCTATGTAGGAGACTTTGTTTTAGATTTGGTTGAGTCCTTGCTTAGTTTAAATTGGGTCCAAAATTATATTTGTTTAGTTCCAATTTCAGGCTTAATTAAGAGTCTAGTTTGATTAGGGTTATGATGAGGGATTTTAGGGTCAGTTGTGGTGATATAAGGGGTTGTACAGGAGCGCCGCAAGGCTCCTTCTTCATAGATTGTTTTCCCACGAATAAAAAAAAAAAAAAGAAAAGAAAACACCCAAGCTCTGTTTTGGAGCCCAACTTCTCCCTGTTCCCCTCTGTTTGGTTGTGGATTCAGCCGCAGAACAGAGGTCATCTTCTTCACCTCGCTTCCCCTCATCACCAATGAATGCTCTCCATTGGCCTCTCTAACATATGGTTGAGGAATTATATAACAGCCCTTTGTTTTCGAGATAAGTGATGTGGCAGCTATCCTAGCTTGCATAATTATCTATGGTATCAAAGCCCATGCTTACTAAAGAACATTATATAGGTACTGGTGAAGAAAGAGATGCATGGTGACCTTCAACAACCCTGGATATATGTGTCATTTTAATTATATATGACACGGAATCCTGGGGTCAGTAGATGCTTGCGGGGAGACCATGTGTGTCGCTTTCCCTTCTTTCAATTATTATAACTCTCCTCCATATTTACCATCTAATAAATAGCAAAAAAATTCATAAACTTAAAAATATGAAGTTTTTTTTTTTTGTAAATTTAAAAAATTAAATACACATGGAACATGATCATCTCTCGAAATACTTGTAGAGACCCACACATCCTAGATGACATAAAATAGTTGCTAAGGAGCAGTGGAGCCTAATCTGATGGACCCCATCATGAGTGTACCCAAATAGTGCCAATGATGACCAGATCCTGCTCTAAATCATGTATACATAGACCGATGGATTTCTTATTCAAGAATAACCATCTCATATATTGTTAGCATAATTTTAGAAATTACGTAACAACCTGTATCAGCTCATATTATTTTTTTTGTTAGTGTGAACTTGTATTGATCGGTATTATTTTCTTTTGTTAGCATAATCCTACATCAGTCAGTATTATTTTTCTTTGTTAGCATAATCTTGTTAGAGTGATTTTAGAAATCACATAACAACTTATATTAATGAGTATTATTTTTTTTTTATTAGCATGATCATATATCAACCTATATTATTTTTCTTGTTTGGAGTCTGTGCACAAGTATATATAACCTCTAAGATGTACCGAATATGATGGAATAGAGAAATAAAATTATTTTTATGTCTTCATTTTTTATTTTTCTCTTCTTCTGCAAATATTTTAATATGGTATCAGATTTACTGATCACCTAATCTGTCGTGAGCATCTCTTCCATCTTTATTGTGGTTGTCATTGCCATGTCTAGAAGCTTTGAAGACCCCTACTGCCGATCTATGTTTCCGGGGGAATCAACATCCGAAGATCCTCAATTTGTCGGTGGATCCGCAGATCCTCTATTTTCCCGCATATCTTTTATTTCTGATAGTTTAATACTCAAAGATTCTTTATTTTCTAATGGATCCGCAGCTCCTCTCCACCACTTTTTTCTCAGCTTCAGATCTTCGGTCGTCTCTTCTCACTGTGGCTCAGTCCCTTTTTCTCCATCTCCGGTTTCATTTGCTACCTCTGGCTTTTTGATCATTCAGTTTGAAGTCTCTTGCACCACTTTCATGGTGCCTCCGTCTACGAGAATTATCGATCTTCGATTGCCTTTTTTCTGAGCTCTGTCATCACTATAACTATTATCTTTTATATGTTTTCTCGCTGCCACATCATTAGACAAGTTAATCAACCAATGCTCCTCTTCCATGGTTTCTCCATTTACAGAGATCGTCGACCTTTGGTTGCCTGAGCTCTGTCCTCGTCGCAACTGTCATCTTCTATGCGTCTTCTCGCTGCCACATCATCAAACAAGTCAATCAGCCACATTGACAGACACATCAGTCTATCATGTCAGTTAGACACATCAGTCTGCTATATCGGCTTCTAAATTGTTATGTCAACTTCTTATCTCCTATATCAGCTTCTAAGGTGCTATAACAGCTTGTGTTCTATCATATCAGGCTCTATACTGCCACATCAACTCTTGATCTACTACCACGTTAGTCTCTAAGTTGCTATTTCAGCTCCTAGTCTATCATGTCAGTTTCTGAGCTGCTACTTCATCTCTTGATTTAGTACATCGGTTTTTAAGTATATTCAAGATTTAGTTTTCAAACTCAAGTTGGCACATATAGTGCCAACTTGAGTTTGAGAGAAAATGTTAGCATAATTTTAGAGATCACGTAATAACCTATATCAGCCCATATTATTTTTCTTTATCGGTCAGTATTATTTTTCTTTGTTAGTGTGATCTTGTATTGGTCAATATTATTTTTCTTTGTTAGCATGTTCTTATTAGAGTGATTTTAGGGATCACAAAATAACTTGTATTATCGAGTATTATTTTTTTTATTAGCATGATCTTATATCAGTCTATATTATTTTTCTTGTATGGAGTCTATACACGAGTATATATACCTCCTGAGATATACCGAATATGATAGAATAAAAAATTAAAATTATTTTTTCTCTTTTTCTTTTGTTTTTCTTTTCTTCTAAAATATTTTAACATATATATTAGCAAGATCATGGTCCGCCGTACCGGTACCGGTGGCGGCTCGAACCGGTACGGTACTGGTCTTGTACCGGTCCGTACCAATCTTGTACCAGTCCGGTACTAGTTCCATACCGGTTTCGATTCCATTCTGATCCAACGCTGATTCATACCGGTCCTATACCGGTTCATACTGGTCCGTACCAGTTCTCCAACGATAAGCTACCGGTACCAGATTCCACGCTGATCTGGTACCGGTTCCAGGCCAGACCGGTACGTACCAGCCCGTACGGATCGGTACAGTAGACCATGAGTAAAATTCTTAATTAATAATTGCCATGAAAAGAGAAAACGAAGTTGCTCATAACTGTTTCAGCACCCAACGAGTTCCGGATTGTGGAATTTCATGGTAGAGATGTAGGAGAAACATGAGCTTTTAGAAACCACAACTTATTAGTCACATGTAAATATGAACATTTAGAATTTCTTCACTCTCTCAATGTTAAAATTTAATATAAAAATAGTCCCGAGGGAACTCTAATATCTACATAATATGCAAAAAGGACTTGAAATTGAGGGGATATCTCCTTACATATTCCAGCTTGGGCAACCAAACCAAATGCCACTTCTCTCCCTTTGTTTTTTCTTTTGCTAAAACGGAAGTATCATACATAACGTATATGAATACAGCCAAGAAAATCAAAAAGCAGCACATCACGGAGAGCCATAGGCAGCTTCGTCCACCCTCCCATAGGTGGTCCTCCGAATGTTAGCAACAAAAAATGCTATCTAGTCCGCCGCCCTATTGGCCTCTCGAAACACGTGCTTTGCTTGGAGCACCAATCTATCATGAACTATAGCTCGGTATCTCTCAAAAGCGGGTGGTAGTCGTCGACTCCACCCGAAACCTGCAGGATCTACCCAATCACCGTCGCCGAGTCACCCTCCAAGAGGACGTCTCTCCCCTGCAAGGCACGCCGAACATAACATAGGCCAGATCAAGCCGCTCTCAGCTCCACCTCTGACACCAAAATATCAGACAAGTGGCAGCCCCCAGCCACAATCACCCTGGAATCGGGGCTCCTGACCACAAAGCCTGCCTCGCCCCACCTACTGCCCTGCAGGACGCATTCGTCGAAGTTGACCTTGAGGAAACTCGGAGGTGGAGGTTTTCAGGTGAAAAACACCAACCGGAGCGCTCCGCGAGCAGATATGGAGCCCCAGCTGTCCCGAGCTATATAGTAGAGATGTAGATGATCCAAGTGTGGGAAACGAACAACAAAGTTTTCATTTCCACGTGTTCAAGGAGTAGTGTTAAGGGCCTTGAGATTCTAAAATAACTGCTAGCTCTCAACACTGGCAACATATATACTATCAAAATTTTTCTTTTTTTCTTTTGGGTAAGACGACGTTATTACATATTCATTAGCATCAAAGTATAGCAAGTCACGAAACTGTAAAGTTTCACTCGAGAAAATTTTCAAATTATTAAGTTAATATTGTCACACCTCGAACACAATACTGAGATTCGAACACGTAACACATCCGTACACTTTTTAGGGTAGAGCTCTAGAGAATATTATATTATAGGTGTGAAAATTTATCACAACCGTACTATCTATAAACCAAAACTATTTCATTTTATAACAAATAACAAAACTGGTCCAATTATAAAATTTAATCATCTAACCAGTATGTTCTATCTATTCATCCATTTCTAATATAATCCCAACCATAGCCAAGTATTAAGCCACATGCAGCCTGCAACTCTAAAAAAAAAGAAAAAAGGGTTGTGAGTTTTACAGCCCAGTAAAAATTTCAAATTGCTACACCATCAGTAGTAAGAAAACAATCAACTAGTAATACTAGATAAAATAAGTATTGTATCAATACTCGAAAACCGGCGTACAAATAACATGTACCTAAGTTCTTATTACCATCTTTTCAAAAAAGCATATATATATATACACACACATATATACACACATACATATACACATATATATATATATACACACACACATACATATACACATATATACACACACACACACATACATGTATATATATATTTTAAATATTACCAATTGTTCAACAACAGTTTCTTATATCATGTCATCTGTTTCTCATTAACTTGATTTTCATGTTTCTTATCAATTATTTTCTAGCTATGGACTAGCCAAGATCATAACCCAGTCCAAGATTGACAAAATCTATGCATAAGCTCGTGGAGGCTATTCTGCATATAAGCTCGTAGAGACTATCCTACGTATAAGCCCGTAGGGGCTATTCTATACATAAGCTCGTAGAGGCTATCCCATATGTAAGTCCATGGAGGCTATCCCACGCATAAGCTCATGGTGGCTGATGAGAGCACAAAAGTGCGACCTACATGTTACTAAAATTAGTGTTATTGTTAACCGATAATAATAAATTCACTAGATTAATATTATATTTGGATTTAACATAGATTAGTATAAATTATAGATAAAATGCACATTGACTACAAATTTGACTTCAAATCGGGTCCGAGTCGGGTTCGGGTCCGAATCGGATCCATTTCTTTTGAGCCTTTGGAAAATAATTCCGGGCAAATCTAAATTTGCCATAAGGTGCTGGGTGACCCATGACTTGAAAGAATTGCACTTGACCTCCAGCCAGAATAGATGACCCATCCGTCTACAAGCAAAATTTCATATCATACTATATGACTAATCGGATGGAACTTGATGTCTCCCATATCCTCCCAGCCGTCCGCACGCATCACAAAGCTCCCGGCTCCTCCCTCCTTCCGCGTTCAAGATCCACCGCATCCGTGACACGCCTCTGCACCCACGGATCCATCTCATCCCGTGATCCCGTTCTTCTCGCGATCAGCCCAGAAGCAACCTTCCAGCATGCCAGCCCAGCTGCAAGGCGTCTCCAAATCCTCCACGCCATCAACGCGTTCACAGCCAGCCGTCCGTCCTCAGCGGAATCACAGCACAAAGCATCCAGATCAGCCTCTCCCGTGATCTAAGCCGGATTCCCAGCGAGCCCGTGATCCTTCCTTCCGCATCAGGCCGCCATCTTCAAGCATCCCACGGCACCCTCCTGCGATCCCACGGAAATCAGCAACGATTCCGTAGCCAGCCCATCCTCCCAGCGACATCGCGTGGCTGAAGAAGGAAGTCCACGTCCCCAAACCGTGATCGGCTCCTCCCAGCAATCACGGAAGATTCCAGCATCCGAAGAAGGAAGCCCCAGCCAAGATCGCTCCTCCTCCGCCTCGCAGCCGTCCATCTCACCGCATCCAGCTCCTCCCAGCAGCCGTCCACGAAGCTTCCGCCCGTGATCACCGCATCCAGCTCCTCACAGCGCCCGGATCACGCCAAGATCGACTCGTCCCCGCGTCCTCACCGCGTCTGCCATCTCCCTTCCGCATCAGGCATCCGTCCGCGGCTATAAGAGGAGAAGGAGGAAGAGAAGAGGGGTGTGCTTCGGTTGGGGCTGGTCCAAGGAAGAAGAAGGTGCTCGGCTGGGATCGGGTCCAAAGAAGAAGAAGGAAAGAGGCCATCGGCTGGTTCGGGGAAGAAGAAACAGAGAGGAGTGTTGATGCTCTGTTTTCAAACAGAGCACATTCCTTTGTTTTGTTTTCTTTTTATTCTTTTTCTTTTTCTTTTCATGTTTAGTTTTATTTTTAAGAGCAATATTTCATGCTTAGTTTTATTTTTAAAGAGCAATGCTTTATGTTTAGTTTTATTGAGAGCAATGTGTTTTGAGTTTGAGTTTTACTTGAGAACAATGTTTTAAGTTTTAACTTTAGAGAATTTTATTTTGGAGGAGTGTTTTACTTTTAAGATTGTATTTATGCTGAAATTTTAATTTCTTTTATGCAATACATTAAATCTTCTTTTATAAAATTTATGTTTGCTTCAATCCCCTTAGTTTCATCCATTTTAATTTTATACCAGAGCTTTATTTTTCATTAAAAATGCTTTTTGAATCTAAATACATGTCTTCTAGTTAATTTCAATTAAAAATCATAATCCGATAGACTAGAGAATCCATCAACATCTCCGAAATAATGTTTTCCTTTTATCATTCAAAAATCGATTTCAAATCCGAGTGAACGTTCTAATTTTTATGCAACTCCAATCGCCTCCCTGTGGATCGACCTCTTACAACCACTATTCTTCGAGTAGGAAAGGTAAGAGTAAAATTTAATTAAATTTTTGTTCGTCGGTTCTAACAACGATCTGTCTAGAATATTTTTAGGTAGACAGGAAAGGACGAACAGAATTTTGGCGCCGTTGCCGGGGAGGCAAATCGAGAAGCAAGAACGATCACGAAGATCAAATCGGATTTTGGATGCCCGGAGTGAACGCACTCCGGTAGTAAGTTTTTATTTTTATTAATTTTCCTTATTTTGATTATTTTCAGTTAGTAATTTCGTAGTTATTAAATTCTGAAATTTGAAATTCGAAATTTAAAGTTTTCTAAAAAAGTAAAAAAAAAATTGAAAAAAATTTTCCAAAATTCAAAAATTCAAAAATTTAAATTCAAAATTTGAATTCTGTGATTCAAAATTTGAAATTTTAAAAAAAAAGTTAATTAAAATAAAAAAAAATTTCAAAAAAAAAATTATTTTTGCTAGTAATTGATAGGGTGCAATCCCCCGAGGTGATCATACCTCTATTGGGACTCCTCACGGAGTAATCTCCAGAGCTTATTCAATGGGCATTCGGAGATTGACTGACGCATAAGGATTAGTTTTAGTTTACATTCAAGTTATTCCTATATAAAAAAAAACAACATAAAATTTAAAAAAAAATAAAAAAATAAAAAAAATTGCTTGCTCATTTAATCAATACAACCTAATGACATTGCATAAACTTTAAAAAATATATTGATTATTTGCTGCATTTAGTATTAAGCATTTGCATAAAGTAATTAAGGGCAAAACCCACTAAAAAGATAAGGTCGGGAAGTCATTACCTGTCCTTAGCCCAAAAATCACCACCTTGCATACTTATCCTAAGCCAAATTAAATTAAAATCAAATTAGACGTCGGCCTTAGGGTTTTCGAGCTCAATTAGGCTCTTGGAAAGAAGCGGCTGAAAGCCACTCCAGTGAGGATTTAGTAATTGGTAATGTCTAGGAAAGTTTTACAACAGTGAGAACTGTTACGGGTATTGTGGTATCGGTGTATCCCTTCTAGCACCACTGCACACCCCGGGACTTTTCTGGTCACTGGTTACTGGATCACTTAACTGGTAAGCTCAAGCTTAATCTGAAAGGAAGATTAGGAGCTGTCTAATCTAGAGAGAATTTCAGGAACTTTTTTAACCTGATAAGTCTCTATGCAACTAGATTTAAGAAGCTACTAAACCTCACTTAGCTCTAAAATTAATAGGGTCAAATTATTGTGTGGTGTTGATTGTGGTCATCTTGGTCTAGCCCTTCTTCTTATCTTTTAGGATTTCGTTTAAAAAAAAAAGTAAATAATTTTGAGTCTAATTAAGTTGTGGAAAATGTATGCATGGTAGAAGGTCATTAAGGGATAAGTTAACCCCATTTGATCCTGAGATTGACAGAACTTTTCATCATAACCTGCGAACTGTAAACCAACCGTCGATCTCTACAATGGGTGAACATATTAGAACCCTGAATGAATTATTCGCTCCTGCATCCGCTAGTCCACCTATATGTATAGTATTGCCAATAAATAATGCAGCCCAATTTGAAATTCGGGCTGCAACAATAAACATGTTACCCAAGTTTCATGGGTTCGAGAGTGAACAACCCTATATTCATCTAAACAAGTTTTTGACAATCTGTCAAACATTTAGAAATCAAAACTTAGATGAAGAGGGTATTAAATTAAGATTGTTTCCCATGACTTTAGAAGATCGTGCTGCTGCATGGCTGTATTCTCTTGCTTCAAATTCCATCACATCATGGGAACAGTTGTCTAGGAAGTTCATGGCTAAGTTCTATCCCATGGTAAAAACTGAAAAAATTAAGGATGCCATCAGAACTTTTAGAGGAAAATCTGAGGAGGAATTTTTCCAACTTTGGGAAAGATTCCATGATCTGTTAGTCAAGTGCCCGCACCATGGGCTTGACAAGGCTGATCTGGTCCACTTCTTTTATAAAAGACTACCTCCGGCACATAGAAACATGATTGAGTCCATGCACAAGGGTAGGTTCATGAACCAAACCCCAGATCAAGCCTATGAATTTCTTGTTGACTTAGCTGAAAACGCCCAAAATTGGAGTAGCTATGGTGAGGAAGTAAATAGAGATGAGTTCGGGTCTAGAAAACCAGGTAATTATGAAATGAAAGCAGACCCAGATCTCAAAAATGTCATGTCCAATCTGGTGACTGGAATGAACAACTTAAGCAAAAAGTTTGATGCTTTCACTATTTCCACTAGCTCGAGTTCATATAAAGAGTTAAATCCAATCATGAAAGTGGATCACGAGTCAAATAGTTTATGTATCTTGTGTAACAGTTCTGAGCATCTATTGGAGTGTTGTCCTAGTTTACCCAACATAAAGGCCGAGCAAGCAAATGCTCTAAATTCGTATAGTGCCTTCAAGAAGCCCACTCCCAATTCATTCAGCCCAGTTTACCACCCTGATAATAGGTTCCACCCAAATTTCTCATATAAGCAGAACGAACCTATTCAGCATCAAGGTGGTCCACCAGGTTTTCAGAACAACTTTTTCAGGATAGGGCCACCACAAATGAACCAATCTTTCGTTCCATCTGTACCTCCCTATAATGCTCCTATCCCACAGCAATCTTCACCATTAGAAACCATGATGGCTAATATGATGAAACAACAACAAGATTTTATCAAGCAACAACAACAGACCAATACAGCCCAAGCCCAGACTAACCAATTCCATGCGCAAGCAATTGCAAAACTTGAGGTTAGTCTAAGCCAAATAGCAAACTCTCTAGGGGATAGAAAGAAAGGTGAACTACCTAGTCAACCAGTGCCTAACCCTAGTAGGCAACAGAATCAAGGGCCGAGCGGCCAGTTTCAGATTGATTCTAATGGAAACCCTACCCATGAAGTCCAGGCAATTATCACTTTACGGTCTGGCAAGCAAGTGGACAACAAAGTCCAACTTCCTGTGCAAGAAAAAGAAGAAAAGCATGAACCAAACCTCACCCAGAAAAAGGCACAAGAACAAGGAACACAAGGAATAGAGGAGAAACCAATAGAAACTTACACACCTAAGGCTCCCTTTCCTAGTAGACTACAAGACTCAAAGAAAAAATCTCAGTACGATGAAATCATGGAAGTCTTTAAAAATGTTCAAATAAATTTACCCTTCCTAGATGCTATCAGACAGATCCCCTCCTATACAAAATTCTTAAAAGACCTAACCACGGTGAAAAGGAAAACCAGTATTCCTAGACAAGCTGTGATGGCGGCACAAGCCTCATCTCTTATTCAACAACAGATTGCCCCAAAATACAAGGACCCTGGTTGCCCCACTGTTGAAATTAAAATAGGAGACACCATCATTCGGAGAGCCCTATTAGACTTAGGAGCAAGTGTAAACTTATTACCCTATTCTGTCTACACCGAACTAGGTTTGGGGGAATTAAAACCCACAAACATTACCTTGTCATTAGCAGATAGGATTGTGAAGTATCCCAAAGGAATTGTAGAGGATGTGATTGTAAAAGTTAATGAATTCTACTACCCTGTGGATTTTGTAGTCCTTGAAACTGAACCAGTAAAAAATCCAGAAAGTCACATCCCGGTGATCCTAGGTAGACCATTTTTGGCCACTTCAAATGCTGTGATTAGTTGCCGAAATGGAATAATGACTCTAGCCTTTGGGAACATGACTGTCCAGCTCAATGTTTTTCATAGTAGTAGTCAGTCAACTGAGATGGACGATTTGGAAGAAATTCACATGATTGAGAATATAATTAGCAGTTCTTTTGAAGAATCGAGTTATTCTGACCCATTAGAAAGATGTTTGGCTAATTTTGGTCAAGATTGTGTGTCAAGTCAAGAGGTTAATGCATTGTTAGATTCCATTCCAGTGATGGATACTAGCAGATGGGCCACCAAGTTTGAATCATTGCCTATTTCGGAATCTCAGCTAGTGTCATCCAATGTCAAACCTCCACAACTAGAACTTAAAGACCTTTCCGAAAACTTGAAGTATGCATTTCTTGGGGAAAACAAGACCTTACCTGTTATAATTGCATCGAATCTAACTAAAGAACAGGAAGAGAAGCTGTTAAGTATCCTTCGGAAGAATCAGGAAGCTATCGGTTGGTCTATAGCTGATATTAAGGGGATTAGTCCTTCTGTGGTCCAACATAAAATCCATCTAGAAGAAGATGCAAAAATTTCTAGAGAACCACAAAGGCGACTTAATCCAATCATGAAGGACGTAGTTCGAGCCGAGGTCATCAAGCTTTTAGATGCAGGGATTATATACCCTATTTCTGATAGCCAGTGGGTGAGCCCAGTTCAAGTTGTACCCAAGAAATCTGGAATTACTGTGATAAGAATGACCAAAATGAGTTAGTCCCAACTCGAATCCAAACTGGATGGCGAGTGTGCATCGACTACAGAAAGCTGAACGCCATGACTAGGAAAGACCACTTCCCACTACCCTTCATTGACCAAATGTTAGAACGTCTAGCTGGCCACTCTCATTACTGTTTTCTTGATGGTTATTCTGGATACAATCAAGTTCCAATTGCACGTGAGGATCAAGAGAAAACCACATTCACCTGTCCTTATGGCACTTTTGCCTATCGTCGCATGCCTTTTGGGTTATGCAATGCACCGGCTACATTCCAACGGTGTATGATGAGCATTTTCTCCGACATGGTGGAGAAATTTTTAGAAGTTTTTATGGATGACTTTTCTGTATTCGGATCTAATTTTAATGAATGTCTCCATCATTTGACCCTTGTTGTAGAACGATGTAAAGAGAAAAATTTAGTTCTTAACTGGGAAAAATGTCATTTTATGGTCCAATCAGGTATTGTTTTGGGACACATTGTGTCACAAAGGGGAATCGAGGTGGATAAAGCCAAAGTAGAATTAATTGCCAAGTTACCACCTCCCAAAACTGTTAGGGAAGTCAGATCCTTTTTAGGGCATGCGGGTTTTTACCGCCGCTTTATCAAGGATTTCAGTAAATTGTCGAAACCCTTATGCGATTTGTTGGCAAAAGATGCTACTTATAATTTTTCGCCAATTTGTATAACTGCTTTCGAGAGACTAAAGTCTGAACTAACTTCAGCGCCCATCATAAGGAGTCCTGATTGGAGTCGTCCTTTTGAAATCATGTGTGATGCATCCGATTATGCCATAGGTGCTGTCTTAGGTCAGCGAGTAGAGAAGCTTCCCCATGTGATTCATTATGCAAGCAAAACTCTGAATGACGCCCAACTTAACTATTCTACCACTGAAAAAGAATTGTTGGCAGTGGTTTTTGCCCTAGATAAATTTCGTCCCTACCTGATAGGATCTAAGGTTCTTGTTTATTCCGATCATGCCGCCCTTAAGTACCTTCTCACAAAGAAGGATGCTAAGGCAAGGCTCATTCGTTGGATCCTATTGCTCCAGGAATTTGATCTCGAAATTCGAGATAAAAAGGGATCTGAAAATGTCGTAGCTGACCACTTGTCCAGATTAATTGTTGAATCATCTGGAGAATCCATGCCTGTGTCCGAGACCTTCCCTGATGAACAATTAATGATGATTTCCCATACCACTGTTCCATGGTATGCTGATGTAGTCAACTACCTTGTTACTGAACAAATGCCCAGCTCTTGGACCAAACAAGAAAAATTTCGCTTCCTAGCTCGTGTAAAATGGTATTTTTGGGATGAACCATACCTGTTCAAATACTGTCCTGATCAAATCATCAGACGATGCATCCCTGAACACGATCAAAGGAATGTCCTTTTCTTTTGTCATGACCACGCTTGTGGTGGTCATTTCAGTGGTAAAAAGACGGCTGCAAAGGTTTTGCAGTGCGGATTCTATTGGCCCACACTATTTCATGACTCACACGAGTATTGCAAAGCATGTGACCGATGTCAAAGACTAGGAAAAATTTCAAGAAAAAATGAGATGCCCCTAAACCCAATCTTAATTATAGAAATCTTTGATGTTTGGGGTATTGATTTTATGGGTTCTTTTCCTATGTCATTTGGGCACCAGTACATACTCCTAGCTGTTAACTATGTATCTAAGTGGATTGAGGCTATCGCGTGTAAGACCAATGATCACAAAGTAGTGATCAAGTTTCTTAAGGAGTCTGTCTTCGCTCGCTTTGGCACCCCTCGTGCTATCATTAGTGATGGGGGGAAACATTTTTGCAATAGAATTTTTAAAGCCCTTGCTAGGAAGTACAACATCACCCATAAGGTCGGTACACCATATCATCCACAAACGAGTGGACAAGTTGAGATTTCCAACAGAGAAATCAAGACCATCCTTGAGAAAACTGTCAATCCATCTCGAAAGGATTGGTCCCTTAGGTTAACAGATGCATTGTGGGCATATCGTACGGCCTACAAAACACCAATTGGAATGTCCCCATACAGGATTGTCTATGGCAAGGCTTGCCATTTACCTGTCGAGTTAGAACACAAGGCCTATTGGGCAATCAAACGCTTAAATTTCGATCTCGACAAGGCGGGAGAACATAGAAAGCTTCAGCTTGACGAGCTTGAAGAAATTAGGAACGATGCTTACGAGTGTGTTAAGAAGTACAAGGATCGCATGAAAGTCATGCATGATAAAATGATTACTCGTAAAGAGTTTTACCAAGGACAAAAAGTTCTCTTATATGATTCTCGATTACATCTATTCCCTGAAAAACTTAAATCCCGCTGGACTGGCCCATACATGGTAGAGAAAGTACATCCGCATGGTGCGGTAGTAATATACAATACTAAAGATGGTAGGTCATTTCAAGTTAATGGACATCGTTTAAAACCATACCTTGAGTATTTGAGTCCAGAAGTCGAGGAGACACTTCTGACCGACCCTGTTTATCATGAATGAATTATAATTGTCTGGCTGAAGACATAAAACTTAGCGCTTTTGGGAGGCAACCCAACATATGAATATCTTCTATAAAAAAAAAGAAAAAATTACTAATATGCAGGTTTGGGAGATTTTGCCCCAATTTTCAATTTACCTACCCATATCAGGTAACTTCTCCTCTGTCCTCTTACTGCTTTAAATTTTCTTTAACATTGAGGACAATGTTAGATTTAGGTTTGGGGATATTTTTAAGCATTTGAAATTTTATAAAAATTAAAAAAAGAGTTTTTATAAAAATTAAAAAAAAAGAGTTTTTAGGTAAAATTTTTGAAAAAAAAAAATTTCAACACACAAGGTATATAAAATCTAAGAGCCCAATGACTAGTTAGAAGTAGTGCAAAGTGAGTTCTTTTTATTAAGTTCCTTTTAGTGAGTTGTAAGCTAATTAGTGCTTTGAATTTCACAACACATCTGGCCTGCATTTTCTAAGGTATAGGTTCGACATTGTGTTGAGAATATGGTAGCAACCTCGAATCCTGATGAACCATCTTTTTCTGATCCAAAAAAAAAAAAAATGGTGGATTTAGTCAGGTACATCGAAAAGGGCTACCTATTGTCAAAGGTCAGCGGGCTTGTGATGAGGAACCCGAGCATAGGTCCGTAGGGGAGTCTTGATGCCCGACACCTCATGCCAACTGGTGTGAGAATTGTCGACTAATTGCTCGCTACATGGAGGAATCATCACAGGAGTAAAAGTGCACAATATATATATATTATCATTTCTCTTTAATGCAAAAAAAAAAACACAAAAAAAAAGAAAAAAAAAATGTATACTGACCTTAAGAAAGACAATAGTGTGAAAGCCGTCGTTGTAAAAATTCGAGTAAACTGGAATATTACAGATAAAACCCATGAGGTATTAAAGTAAACATCCACAGCTCTCGAAATCCTGCAGAAAAGATGATTTTGAATCAGCAAATAGGTTTTGTCCGACCAATTCTTGGAAACTACTAATATTAGCGATATTTTGAAGATCCAAAACCTTAGCTTGTGCATGGTCCAAACTTCACTGAGCACTCAAGTATAAATAAGTCTTACAACTTCCTAACGGAAAACTTAATAACTTCAACTTAAAGTGCATACTAACCTAGAAATTGGGCTACTTAGTAATTAAAACCTTGTGTGCTTTTGAAATTCTTATCAATTATGTACTTGAAAATTAGACTTTCATTTCATAAAACAAATTTTATTTTGGGATTGAAGTTTGTGGGTAACTTCACTGCAAACCCTCACGAGACAACACTCGTCCACTAGGGTAACCTAGGGGTTTAACGGCTTGTTGCACGTGCTAAGTGCAATCGTAATGCTCTAACGAAAATGAGTATTTATCTTAGTATATTTATATAATAAATTACACTTTTGCACTCTTATTTTATCATTTTTCGCACTGAATTGCTAGAGACTAGCAATAAGCTAGTTGGGGGGTGTGATGAGAGCACAAAAGTGCGACCTACATGTTACTAAAATTAGTGTTATTGTTAACCGATAATAATAAATTCACTAGATTAATATTATATTTGGATTTAACATAGATTAGTATAAATTATAGATAAAATGCACATTGACTACAAATTTGACTTCAAATCGGGTCCGAGTCGGGTTCGGGTCCGAATCGGATCCATTTCTTTTGAGCCTTTGGAAAATAATTCCGGACAAATCTAAATTTGCCATAAGGTGCTGGGTGACCCATGACTTGAAAGAATTGCACTTGACCTCCAGCCAGAATAGATGACCCATCCGTCTACAAGCAAAATTTCATATCATACTATATGACTAATCGGATGGAACTTGATGTCTCCCATATCCTCCCAGCCGTCCGCACGCATCACAAAGCTCCCGGCTCCTCCCTCCTTCCGCGTTCAAGATCCACCGCATCCGTGACACGCCTTTGCACCCACGGATCCATCTCATCCCGTGATCCCGTTCTTCTCGCGATCAGCCCAGAAGCAACCTTCCAGCATGCCAGCCTAGCTGCAAGGCGTCTCCAAATCCTCCACGCCATCAACGCGTTCACAGCCAGCCGTCCGTCCTCAGCGGAATCACAGCACAAAGCATCCAGATCAGCCTCTCCCGTGATCTAAGCCGGATTCCCAGCGAGCCCGTGATCCTTCCTTCCGCATCAGGCCGCCATCTTCAAGCATCCCACGGCACCCTCCTGCGATCCCACGGAAATCAGCAACGATTCCGTAGCCAGCCCATCCTCCCAGCGGCATCGCGTGGCTGAAGAAGGAAGTCCACGTCCCCAAACCGTGATCGGCTCCTCCCAGCAATCACGGAAGATCCCAGCATCCGAAGAAGGAAGCCCCAGCCAAGATCGCTCCTCCTCCGCCTCGCAGCCGTCCATCTCACCGCATCCAGCTCCTCCCAGCAGCCGTCCACGAAGCTTCCGCCCGTGATCACCGCATCCAGCTCCTCACAGCGCCCGGATCACGCCAAGATCGACTCCTCCCCGCGTCTGCCATCTTCCTTCCGCATCAGGCATCCGTCCGCGGCTATAAGAGGAGAAGGAGGAAGAGAAGAGGGGTGTGCTCGGTTGGGGCTGGTCCAAGGAAGAAGAAGGTGCTCGGCTGGGATCGGGTCCAAAGAAGAAGAAGGAAGGAGGCCATCGGCTGGTTCGGGGAAGAAGAAACAGAGAGGAGTGTTGATGCTCTGTTTTCAAACAGAGCACATTCCTTTGTTTTGTTTTTTTTTTATTCTTTTTCTTTTTCTTTTCATGTTTAGTTTTATTTTTAAGAGCAATGTTTCATGCTTAGTTTTATTTTTAAAGAGCAATGCTTTATGTTTAGTTTTATTGAGAGCAATGTGTTTTGAGTTTGAGTTTTACTTGAGAACAATATTTTAAGTTTTAACTTTAGAGAATTTTATTTTGGAGGAGTGTTTTACTTTTAAGATTGTATTTATGCTGAAATTTTAATTTCTTTTATGCAATACATTAAATCTTCTTTTATGAAATTTATGTTTGCTTCAATCCCCTTAGTTTCATCCATTTTAATTTTATGCCAGAGCTTTATTTTTCATTAAAAATGCTTTTTGAATCTAAGTACATGTCTTCTAGTTAATTTCAATTAAAAATCATAATCCGGTAGACTAGAGAATCCATCAACATCTCCGAAATAATGTTTTCCTTTTATCATTCAAAAATCGATTTCAAATCCGAATGAACGTTCTAATTTTTATGCAACTCCAATCGCCTCCCTGTGGATCGACCTCTTACAACCACTATTCTTCGAGTAGGAAAGGTAAGAGTAAAATTTAATTAAACTTTTGTTCGTCGGTTCTAACAACGATCTGTCTAAGATATTTTTAGGTAGACAGGAAAGGACGAACAGTGGCTATCCTTAACATAAACCCATAGACACTATCCTACACGTAAGCCTATCAAAGCTGTCCCATGACAAGGTTAATTCAAACTATATCTCGTCCGTCAGATTTACATGTTACTCTTATCAAATCGGTTTCTGCTTATGCAATAAATTTCTCTCAAATTCAATGTATCTTTGTTTACGTATTTATGTTTTGAATATTTGATACGTATAATAATTATGCGAATATATTTGTACTAAAAATCATATAAAACATGCCATCATTTGCCAAACCGAATTTATCAATGTAAATCTCACGATGACAATACCCAGTAATTTGTAACTCAATCCATTTGATCAAGAAATATATATCTAATAAAGAAAAAGATAATAGATGAGGGGTTATCAATTAAGGGTTCAATGGTAGCGGACAACAATCGGGGTGAAGGAAGGATAGGGTTGATTAGATAGCAGCATCCGATCATCAGAGTCGGTTTGTTCTTGCCAATCAAACCAGTTAACTCATGAAACAAGAATCAGGCTACAATATAGATAGCTCAATAAAGATTGATGATAATAATGATGAAATTTAAACGTGCTCAGTAAGTGCTATGGTGGAGGCCAACATGCTGCATGGCTACTCGAGGTGATCACAATGATGTCCGTCTTAGACCGTCTACGGGGTTAACCAAAGAGCACAAAGGGGAACAAAGGAGAGAGAAGGATTCTTCAGTTAGAAGCATATAGAGAGAAAGAGGAAGAAGAGAGAAGAAAAGGGAGGAAACTATCTCCTTTCTCAAAGTAGGGGAGGTTTGTGATTGATCGGAATGGATGCAGCCTCAGCGGTCGGCAGTGGCGGCGGCCTGATGTTCAATCTTTGGTGATAATCAAGACCCACGTCGGTTGGCAGTGGAGAAGAGAAAAGCCGATGCTAGGTCGGCCCAAAAAAAGGGAGAGTTGGATATTTCGGCTCATCGGTCGGCGATCGAGGCTCGAATATGATAGTAGAGCATGCCAGAAGCTTGATCGAAGCTCCGACAAGGACCTCGACCTCAAATCACGGTGAAGAATGCGGAGAAAAACTAGAGCAAACAGGGCATTGGGTCTTCATCCGAATATGGTGACTCGCCAACGAAAATCAGGCAAATGTAGTCATTGATGATGGCTGAGGAATTTTAGAATAAATATATAAGAGAGGTGGGGTTGATTACCTTGCTCCGGTGAGGCAAATCGATAGTAGTTTGTTGAGAAATATCGATAGAAATTAGGGAAACTTCATGCTTGTCACAAGTGATTGATCGAGAATTAGAAGTGGGATCACGAGAGAAAAGAGAGGAGGGGGTTTTATAGATCAATTTTTATGGTCTCGCCGGTCTTTGGATCGCAATAAGACTCCTAGTCTCCGGCACAACTGGGGAGGATGAAGACTCCCAGCCGGAGTCTTTCGCGCCCCTCCCTCACGTGCATTGCATGTTTGAAGCTCAAGGGCCTAGGCCTCTTTAGGCTGGCCCACCAGCTCATGAAAATCCTGGGCTATTACAAATATAATTTGTCTAAGGCTGAAAACAGATGGGATTTAATATATTTATATTTATATCTATATTTTTCAACAAATACAAATACAGATATAAATATAAATAGATATTAAAATTAATATTCATATTTGTTCTAAACGGATATAGATACAAATGGGATATTAAACATATCCATATTTGTTATAAATGGATAGATATTAAAATATCCATATTTTCTTATCCAAATATGGATATAAATCAAATACTTTTTTGGATATTAATTAAATTTTAGTAAAATTTAATGATGAAAACTAGTAATAAAAATATGATCCTAAAGAAAATATTCAATTAAAAAATATAATTTTAAAAAGTATTTATCAATAATAAAAACTAACAATTTCATAAAGGATATACCACTCAACGTTGCTTGTCACCGAAGTAAACGAGATCTGTGATGCCTCTAAGGTGTCTCACGGCTGCTACTAATTGCAATCACCGAGTAGAAACTAGGAAGTGTACAGAATCTTTGAAATCCTAGTTATTTGAAGACAACGAAGAGGAAAAAGAAACGAGACGGACGAACAAGAAGTTTGAATTTTTGATGATGGTTATCCGATATTTGGATTCCTTTTAGTTTAGATTTCTTTAATCACTTAATTGATTTTTTGATTTAATTTAACTTAAATTTCTTATTCGAATTTGGATTTGAATCCAGAAAAATCAGGTATATATGTATCTGTATCCAGAAGCTTTTGAATTGACCATCCAGAATCATACTCAAAATTGATTGAATTAAATAAATAGTATCCAAATCTAATCCGAATTAGATATGAAGATGATCGATTATAATCTGACCTTCCTTTAGCTCTAGATTCTTAAAAAGCTACCCAATATACCATATGGTTTTCTTTGTTGTTTCCAATATTCTCTAAGTCCTCCTCCTAAGGTGGACGGCCGCTATCATATTAAATAAAAATTACACTGCACTTAAAAAGTAAAAATCATTAAAATAAAGGAAAGAATTCCGCTTACATGCGACACTTTTTTCGCATCCGTACAGCAGCCAGAGAGCAAGCTACGAACTCCAAATCCTACACTCATCCACCAAAATCAAGATTTTTTAATTCCCGACGCAATATCTCTCTGAATCATGATCTTGATTAATTTCAATCAACATGATAAGTGAAAAAAAAAAAACTCGGAGCAGACAGAGATCTTTCGCGACCTTGATCAATATTTTAAAACTGAGATATTACCAAACTTTAAATTTTAATTTTAAAATTACTAATTAAAAACAAAAAAGGTTAAAAAATATGTCAATATGAGCATATTGTATTGATTAATTTCTCAGATTTTATCAACTTATATTGATCGAGATAATACAGCCGAAATTTCGACCAATAAATCACGAAATCAGCCCTGAATTATCTATCTATCTATATATATATATATATATATATATAAACCCAAAAAAGAAAGCAAGGCCCTGTCAGAACCCAGAAGCAAAGCATCAAACCGGACAAAAACCATTCTCTCCATTAAAAAGATGCAGACAACCCTAACAAGATCTACTCAGAGATTTCTATAATTTCTATAACAAACAAAGAAAAAGAGTGAGGAAAGAAAAAGATCGCCATCACCACCACAACGACCAAAACCCTACACTGTCTTCTTTTTCTTCTTGTTCTTGTTCTTCTTCTTTTTGTTCTTCTTGTTCTTGCTCTTCTTGGTCACAGTGGCGGCGCCGCCCCCCCAGATCCGGTTGCTGATCTCGAAGGAGGAGGTGTTGAAGGCCCCCACGGCGGCGCCGACGCGGATCTTGTAGCGCTTCTCCTCGTAGCTCCGCCGGAGCTCGCGGATCTTGGCGAGGCCCTCCTCGTCGGCGAAGGAGGAACCTCGGAGGGCCCGGGCGATCCGGCCGAAGAGGGGCACCGACGGGTCGAAGGCCGTCGCCGCCTCCTCCGCGATCTCCAGCGCCGCTCGCAGGAGCCGCACCTCGTCCCTCTCCGTCCACCCCTTCCGCCTCTCCACCGGACCGTCGCCGCCGGCCACGTGCGGTGGGGAGGACGACATCAACGCGATCGGACGTGTGTGGCGGTAAAAACAAACAAAAAGGATGGGTGGAATCATTTATATTAGAGGTGGGGTGGTGGGCACGTGCGAACCGCGTGGTTTGTCGCAGCGGGAGGTTCGTTTGATGGAGGGCTGTGATTCCATGGGTTACAATCTTGGGTTATATTAGTGCGAAAAAATTGGGACAGTGGTATTGTTGGCGATTCAGGTGGTTCTAATTTCTAACATGATGTTCTTTCTCATTGCAGGAATTTAGGCCAAAATTACCTGACTGGTCCGCTGCCAGCATTTATTGGCAATTTGACTGCCATGCAATACTTGTAAGATTCTCTATCTCTTTATTTCTATTTTTTGGTGGGGCTCGCAAAGTCAATTTTGAAGGTAACTTTCCTCTTCTCATCTGGTCCCATAATCATCACTAGGAATGTAGGGATTAATGCATTGTCAGGTCCTATACCAAAGGAACTTGGGAAACTTCAGAAGCTGATATCACTGTAAGAAATCTTTCCTTTTAATCCTTGGTAAATTTTGTTTTTTACTTGTTCTTCTATATTATGATGACACCATGGTTATATTGCATTTCTTTCTGAAGATTAATGTAGTCTTTACAGAAACTTGGTAAGCAGACAGGGCTAAATCTATTTCCCTTTTACTCTTTTTCACAGGGGTATGGGTGCCAATAATTTTAGTGGTCCACTCCCTCCAGAGCTTGGGAATTTGACAAGTCTAGAAAAATGGTTAAGTCTCGATTACTGCTTTAATTTTTATTATCTTGCAGTCAAGCACCACATTTCTTTTCTTGGTTTTCTTGTGCCATTATAGGCAGCAAAATATAAACTTAAGTGAACTGGCTGATGCCCCATCTGTAACACCCCCTCCACTGCCTAAGGGAGGTTCTCTCTGTTTGAGTGCTGGGTGGTGCATCTCCTAGTACTTGACCTTGGCAATTTCAATTGGGTGGGACTTCCCTCCCTTTCTCTCAACAAAATGTGAATACAAACTTAATTCCATTAATCTATTATCTTATGTGCAGGTACATGGATAGTTCTGGAGTCAGTGGTGACTTGCCATCCACATTGTCTAATCTCAAAAGCTTGCAGATCCTGTAAGTCCTAATAAATAATTTTTGAATATGTAGTTGTGGCCAAGATTAAGTGCCTTATAGAATTCTTGTTCTATTTTCAGGTGGGCATCAGACATTAATTTCACAGGCAAAATACCTGAGTTTATTGGGGGCTGGACAAACCTAACCACTTTGTAAGATTAATTACTACTACGTTCAGTAGTCATTCTTTAACATTACATGGTCTATTTCTAAGAAAATATACATGGTATTATTTTCTCATTTTCATAAAATTCACTCCGACACACCATGATGTCTTTTCTGCAATGAACGCCTTTGCAATCAACATCATATTTCGTCCACTGAGCAGGGTGAATATATCCTCACAAAGTCATAATGTACTGGCTTTTCCATAATTACTGGGCAAACTATTGGTGATGGATTCACCATGAGCTTAAAGATGTTTCAGACTACGTCTTGTACATATCGAAATATATTAATGTTTTTCTGATCACTGGATAATCATCACATATTTTCCATGACAAGTATAGCTCAGTGTAATTATATACAGGTTATTGCGCTTACATAGCCGTTCAATTGCATTCCATCTAATCTTAATTTTGAAGTTTGACGGGAAGAAACTTGCTGCAAGAAGCATAGCATTTTTTATATATATATAATTTTGAATTACTATCTAATCATGCAATTTATCTTGTAGGAGATTCCAAGGCAACTCTTTCGAAGGTCCAATTCCTTCAAGTTTTTCTAATCTCGTCAAATTGAATGACTTGTAATGTCTTGTAGCTTCTTGTCTCTATAAGATGTTTTTGTGATTTCAATTAGTATGTCAGTGTGGCTTGCAGTCAGCTTGCATGATTATCCAGCTGACAACTACTCATTTTATGATGCAGAAGGATAGGTGATATAATAAATGGGAGCTCTTCTTTGGGCTTTATTAGTAATTTTACATCTTTGACAAGCTTGTAAGGCCACATGGTTTTTATCAAATATTTAATTCCAATATTGTACTTTATTGTGCTCTAAAATAAATCCTGCCATATGATGTTTTCCTTGCCCAGGATCTTAAGGAATAGCAAGGTGTCTGATACTATTCCATCAAACTTTGCACAGTACCCAAAATTACAGAAGTTGTAAGAACGTTTTGCGGCACATAATTTAAGTTAAACAAGTCACACGACAATCTTTATGGGTTTTGTTTTGTTACTGCTATAGTAATTATTCTTATTACCCATTTCTTCAGGGATTTGAGCTTCAACAACATTACAGGCCAACTCCCTCAGTCGCTCTTCAATTTAAGCTCACTCAACTACTTGTAAGAATGTCTTTAAACAGATAATCGATCCATTCCTTCTATTAGATTTCGACTAACATATTAACTTTTCTACATTCATTATAATGTCTCTCCATACAGATTTCTGGGCAACAATAGCCTATCTGGAAATTTGCCGACTCAAAAAAGCACATCACTTATCAATATGTATGTGCATCTTGTTTATTTCATCTGAACTGATGCAAGTTGGCTAAATTTTCTATTGCATGAGTCTTAGAGTAATTTACTCATTTCTGTTAAATAGAATTCTAATGCTTGTCATATTTGTTTTTTCAAACTATAACTTGCATTCAGCTGATGAAAGAATGTCCATTTTTTTCTTCTTTCTAATGAGGGAAATGAAAGATTGTTCCTTTCAGTTTTCTTGGTTCTTTTTTTCTTCTTTTTGTCTTAACATGTTTTTCCTTATTGTTATATAGATATGCGAGGTTAATGTTGTTTGATGAATGATGATATATTCTGCTTCCTCTTGAGTTTGCGCTATTAGCTCTAAACTCTGTCTTTCTCTGCAGAGATTTATCATACAATCAACTTTCAGGACAATTTCCTTCTTGGGTTAGCCAACAAAATTTACAGCTGTACGTTTCATATTTTTAATGAGGCTCAATATTTTATAACTAAATTTTGAGCATATATATGAATATGAGCAATAGTTTCTGCGATTAGCATGAAAAAAGCCATACTATATTTCTTTTTACTCTTTTGACTAAAGGGAGGATAATTCCACCCTTAAATAATGAAAGAAAAATAAAACATTAAAATTCAAAAGTACAGGCTAGATTGAAACATTGTTAGCTTTTTTTTTTTGTGTGAGAAATATGGTAGTAATGTGTTACCACCAGTTTTGAACAGCTTAACAGCTGTTGGCCAAAATTAGCTTTTCCTGGATTGCTTTTGTCCATGGAACTCTTTTATTTCTCACAATAACCACAGTCTAATAGTGTTAATTAAGTGGCTAATAATGCCTAGATCTTCCGATAATAAAGTCCCTTCGCTGTATTTTCCACAGGAACTTGGTGGCCAACAATTTTGTGATTGATAGTTCCAACAGCAGGTAGCTACCACTATTTAGCACACGCTGTAAGAAATTTCATGGTGAGAACTATTTCATTCCCAAGTGTCACTAAAATCATTTCATTTGCAGTGTTTTGCCTTCAGGATTAAATTGCCTTCAGCGAGACATACCATGCTATCATGATTCTCCAATATGTGAGCTATACTCCTTTAATTTTTTCATTGTTGCAGCTCTTAATTATGTTACAGAGAGAGCATACCCTCTAAATAATTACCCAAAAAGAGTCATGTTTACCATATTTTTTTTCACTTAATTACAGATTCTTCCTTTGCAATAGAGTGTGGCGGTAGTAAAACCATTACAGCTTCTGATGGAACTGTTTATGAAATTGATAATGCCACTCTCACCACCGCATCATACTATGTGACCGACACAACTAAGTGGGGTGTTAGTAGCGTTGGAAGCTTTGCAGACTCTTCAGGTGCTAACTATATAATTAACAGCTTATCTCAATTCCAAAATACTCTGGATTCAGAATTGTTCCAAACTGCAAGGCTATCGCCATCATCCCTGAGATACTACGGGATTGGACTTCAGAATGGAAATTACACTGTAAAGCTGCAATTTGCTGAGACTACATACCCCAATCCACCTACATGGAAGAGTGCGGGAAGAAGGGTTTTTGATATTTATATACAGGTAAGAGAATTAGATGTACTATGTCATAAGTTACACAACTTATTTTTTATGATCAGGGAAAACCTATAACAAAATCAATAGATTTTATGGGTTCAGCTGCTTTGCTTGAAAATTAGAATCATAATAAATCATTACTTAACAATGTGAGCAAGAATTCCATAAAAAAGGAATCACTCTGTTACTATGATTTCTAGCACTTATTTTTTTTTTTTTTACAATACTGATTCAGTACTGGTGTAGAAACATTTTTTATTGTGTCTGAATGTTTTGGTCAAGTAATGTGCATATTTTATTATACAAATTGTGGCCCTTTATGTTATGCTTCGCCTTATTTATGTGATTGGTTTTTCAATTGTCCTTTTGTCAAACCATTATGATACTCCAATATATATGGGAACTTGAAACTTGATCATGATATTTGTTGCAATTAGAGAAATTCACAGAAGAAGAAATCAAAATGCTTGAATTTGATAGTACTCAGCGGAAAAACCTAAAATGGGGCTGTCACAACCATAAATATAACTTGTTCTTGAATGTGTATGTGTGTTTTTGAGAACGAAAATGCAAATGTTTTTCTTCAGGTTAATGGCAATAATGCACATTTCGGTCAATATGGACTTTTGAACATCTAGCATAGTCCTGATTTTGGTTAACTCTTTCTGGCATTATTGGTTTTCTAATGTTTTAGGGGGCTCTCAAAGAGAAGGACTTTGATATAAGAAAAGAGGCTGGTGGGAGCTCTTTCATTGCTGTTGTGAAGGAGTTCACAGTTCCAGTAACCAAAAATTTCCTTGAACTCCATTTCTTTTGGGCTGGAAAGGGTACTTGCTGTGTGCCTATGCAAGGATACTATGGTGCATCCGTTTCAGCTATCAGTGTTTCTCCTTATGGTATTCAACTATATGGTTTGTATAATGAATATTTTAAAACATTGGGATGCCAACTTCTAATTGTTCAATATATTTTCCAGATTTCACTCCTACAGTACCTAACAAACTACCAACTCAGAGTTCAACCAAGAAACATACAGGTTTGATTGTGGGGATCGTAGCTGCTTTTGCTGGTTTAGGATTATTGTTGGCTATTTTTGGAACTTTCATATGGAGACAGAAGAAAAAAAGGCTAAGCATGGAGGATGAAGGTATAAACTTCTGCTAGATATAGATCAACAGTTACTTGCATCAGAAGTGAATGTAATCATTGAATGTAGTGAACTCTGTGCTTCTTTCAAAATGTTTCAGAGTTGTTAGGAATGACCACCAGACCAGACACTTTCAGTTACGCGGAAATGAAGGCTGCTACGAATGACTTCCATCTGTCAAATATGCTGGGAGAGGGAGGATTTGGGCCTGTATTTAAGGTTAGTTTCTTGCATTCACTCCTTTTTGAAAGCAATAAACCTTTGCTACCAAAACCTCTAAATATTTTACAAACAATATCAAAAAAACAATAGGGGTTCATCATACATGTTGTTTAGTCTATCTCATTTTTCTAGCTCATTAGGTCAAATGAGTGTATCCATAAGTTCTCTTGCTGCACTTTTCATTATCTTCCTGATTAGTCATTAAACAGCCCACTAATAGTCATCGTAAGAAAGAGGATAAAAATAATTTTAGCATCAAGATCCATCATAACTATATATTGACTCAATTTTTTGTGTAGGGTCAACTGTCTGATGGGAGAATAGTGGCTGTAAAGCAACTTTCAGCAACATCTCACCAAGGGAAGCGCCAATTCATGACAGAGATTGCAACTATATCTGCAGTACAACACCGGAACCTTGTGAAATTGTATGGTTGCTGTATTGAGTGTGCCAAATGGCTCTTGGTTTATGAGTACCTAGAAAACAGGAGCCTCGACCTAGCAATCTTCGGTATGCTTTATAGACTTGATCGCTCAAATTCCCTTTCATTTTCACAGCTGTAGAATTTCTGTATACATATTTAGGCAACGGGTTGTGCAACCCTCATAGGTTTGCCCCAAACAGAAATAGATCTGTTAAAGATGCAGAGACATTTACACAAATGTACAGATCGCACATCATTTTTGTTGGATTGCCTTGTATACTAACCATGAAGGGCATGCATCCACTGCAAGTGTCATACAAATTGAAGCATCAGATTCAATCCATCATTCATTCATGCTTTCCAGCATCAAATTTCAGAATTCATGTACATGATTGTGGTCTCGTTGCAGGGAACAGCAATTTGCACCTTGATTGGCCTAAACGCTTTGAAATATGTTTGGGTGTAGCAAGAGGTCTGGCCTACCTTCACGAGGAATCAAGTGTGCGTATTGTCCATAGAGATGTCAAAGCCAGTAACATTCTCCTTGATGCTGATCTGAACCCAAAGATATCAGATTTTGGTCTAGCTAAGCTCTATGATGATAAGAAAACTCACATTAGCACAAGAGTTGCTGGTACAATGTAAGGGTCACTGTTCTTTCCACTAAAGTCATTCTTACTTAACAAGCTATCATTTATATGTTTTTCATTTATTAAGTGTACTTGGACACTAACTAACAGTATATGCTGTTTGATTAAGTGGTTATCTCGCACCAGAGTATGCCATGAGAGGGCATCTTACAGAAAAGGCTGATGTGTTTGCATTTGGGGTTGTCGCACTCGAGATTCTTTGTGGACGGCCTAATTCAGATTCAAGCCTCAGCGAAGAGAAGGTCTATCTTCTTGAATGGGTATGTTGATAAATTTAATTAACTTACAAGAATCTTATGATCATGATTTGCTATTGTATATTTCTCTGTAATAGGCATTCTTAAAGGCTAATTACATGCCCCATTTACCAAGAGAATTCCCCAAGGGCACCATAGGATGCACAAGATTATCTTCTTCACATATCCAACTAATTTAATCCTTTCTTTGATTCTGGCAAATCAACAATACTTTTTAAGTAACCAATGATCATATATTCAAATTTTGGTTGTAAGAATCTTTGAGGAAGTATCTCTCATAGCACTCGTCAATTGTTATCTCGCAGGCTTGGCATTTGCATGAAAACCAGCGTGAATTGGAAATGGTAGACCCTAAACTTACATCTTTCAACAAGGAAGAGGCCACTCGAGTTATTAGTGTGGC
The DNA here is from genome assembly GCF_009389715.1 of Phoenix dactylifera. Taxonomy (NCBI): domain Eukaryota; kingdom Viridiplantae; phylum Streptophyta; class Magnoliopsida; order Arecales; family Arecaceae; genus Phoenix; species Phoenix dactylifera. The sequence continues at coordinate 183,485 of NW_024067902.1, read as the reverse complement.
TCTTCTTTGCACCCAAGCATCACTCATGCTGCGACCGACCATGTCAAGGGTGGTGGCGATGTTGGTAGGAGACATCGAAGTGAGTGAGGTCACAATGAAGCCTAGTTACTTAACGGATTGGAAGGATATTAGCAGCAGCTTTGCCACTGTCTACTTCTCTGGAACCTCAACCCAACGATCTGCAAATGACCAAGTTAGCATGGCATCAAATGCAACCATATCACAAGAAATACGCTGCGAAGCTTCTCCCTCCCAACTACTGATGGATAAGACCATTAGTGAAGGAAGGTGATTGTTGCTTGCGTGTCATCCTAAATCATGATGCTTATGTTTGGGCAAATCTTAAGAAAGAACCAGCAAACCCTGATGCTTATGTCCATATCAAAATCATTTTTCCAGTATCTTGAGTTTTTATGTAACTTCTGACCATCAAGTGTTGGCCTTAAGGCTTGTGAAACCTTTTTCACCAATCCTGTCAACTTCTCCAAACACTTTCACATAGCTTTCATTCACATTACTCTAGGTTTTCTTCTCCTCTTTTCTGAATCTTCAACACAAAAGCAAGCTTCTGTCTTTCCTTGGGCCATCTCATATTTTCGTGGTTTTTGTTCATAACATCCTGAAAGTTCAGTCATTTTCCTCGAGTACTGCAACTTCTATACCTTGTTTGATGCACTCAGCTATTATAAGAGAGTATTCTGCAACTAGCTGTTTTTTATTAGAATTTATCCTTGGGTGATGTACTATTACCTCATTGCATATTTTGTTGTAGATATAACATCAACAAGCACTATGTATATTGGATTTTCTGAGTACTTATTTCCCATTTTTTAAATGAGGGATTCTATTGATGCTGACCAGGAGGGAATCTATTAATTCTGACCAAGAGTGCTTCTTCCTTCCCCATTATACCTCCATTAGAAATCTTTCCATGATTTATGAATTAAATCATTTTGGCAAAAATATAATTAACTGAAGCTTATAAGAACATGTGGTGAAGATCATTTAGGATTTTGCTCGGGTTGCCTAGACTTGTGAATTATATGTTAATGAGAAAAAGGATCAGAGGACAATTAAGTTTTATTGAATAACACCGACTGCTAAGAGCTATTCGGGAGTATTGCAATTCTGGCAAAGTAGGTTAATGCGTTTGAGCACTTAAAATTGAGGATTAAAGAAAAAAGAAAGAAAGCAAGAAAGAAAAGATGATTATGATTTGGATTCTATTCCATGGATTCCTAGGATCAAGCTATTATTGCTCTAATAGCATCATGAGCATTTCAATTCCGGAGAAGTTTGTGATTAGAATTTATCATACCTAAGATCTTGGTGACTTTGAAATGGCTTCATAATGGGTGGAAAGAAAAACTCGGCTCCAGTATTGGACCATAAAACAGCTAGAACTCGTAGATTTATATGATATATACTACATTGTATTATTGGGTTAACAATGATGCATCTCAAGTTGAGCTGAATGATGATCAATTCAAGAGGAAACATCTTATTTGTGGCTTCACAACAAAGATGACCATTATCCTTCACAAAATTGCTAAGATGAAATTCCCTTAAAGAAAGAGAATAAGAAATTACCAAAAAAACAGAAATATAGCCGGTCTGACTCTCAGAGTTCAATGTAGACGTGAACCCCTCACAAGGTTAGGTCTGAGGTAGGAATCCCAATTTTTTGTACAAGCACTAAAAACAAGACCTCGACAAGTCATGCTTGGGGTGAAAATTTCCTCCTATTTAGTCACCATTTGGGTCTAAATCTTTGTAGTATTTAACAATCTAGTTTATCTCGGTCGAACTCATATTATTTAATAATCTAGTTATGTCTAATGTGATAACTGTTTGATCCAAATTATATATACCATCCAGTTTTCAGGGGTGTGCTCTTATATAATGAATAAAGTGGATAAGAAAAAGAAAAAATTGCTCACCCTCACAGCCACCCACCATCCCCTGGCCCAGAGCAAGTTGCCTCGCTTATAGATTATGAACCTTCATGCTTCACTCAAGCCTCCAAAAGTGCCAAATGGAGGGCAGCATGAGATGCATTACATAAGTTTAGGACATGGCCATTAGCCTCCATGGCTTCTCGCATGAATGTCGTCTATCACATTAGAAGATGAGCTGATGGTTCTCTTAAACAGTATAAAGTTCGCTTGGTTGCTAAAGGCTCTATTAATAACCTATTAATTGACATTGGCTTCCATGGTACACAGACGTATATTCATATATGTCCGCATCATATTCATATATGTTGATGATATTATTGTCGTAAGAAAAAATATAAAATCTTTGCATCACTTTATCAAAAATCTTAGTGCGCAATTTGCATTAAAAGATCTCGATCTTCTATACTTTTGGGCATTGAGGTACATCCTGATTGAACCAGGATTTTTTTCCCAAACCAAATATTCCCTAGATCTTCTTGCTTGATCACCTATTATGACAATATTAATGCCATTAGATTCACTTTAAACCCCATCTTTGCCCGAACTAAGCATATTGAAGTTGGCCATCACTTTGTCGAAGGGTAAAGTTGTTCAACATGATCTTGATGTTCAATATATGGCCTCGCATGACCAAATTACTAATAATTTCACAAAAGATCTATCATCGCAACAATTTCGATTTTTGAATAGCAAGCTAATAATGTGTATGCACCGCCCATCAGCTTGAGGAAGCATGATAGATCCCAAGATTAAGGTAGACAAAATCCCAAAATCAAGCTTACAAAGAAGAAAGATGAGCTATGGTTGTTTGGACAAGATTCAAAAATCAAGATTTTGAAGATGGAAAATCAAATCAATCAAGGAAACAAATAAAAAAAATGTACTAAACATGATTGATTTATTCTTTACTAGTTTATGGTATATTCCATATATATATATATATATATATATATATATATATATATAATTTATAATTTATACTTATGCAGGGTTAAGAAACTCAAAATAATATCTTTTAACTAGCCTTTTTAAGTGAGATTCTAGGTTTGGACAAAATGAGTTATCACTTCAGGGTAAATAATACCTTTCTAGTAATGCTCCACCGCATAAGAAGCAGCCTAGTTGACCGAAAAAAAAAGAATTATATTTATACTAGAATTGTATGATCCATCCAATCCGACTAGAAAAAAAAAAAGAATTTGTACTGTCTACAAGCACAATGGGGAAGGAATTCTGGAATTGCGGATGGGTGTAAAAGCTGTCTTTGACTTGCAAATTTTACCATGCTTGGAACCTTGCCAGGAGCCTGAGACAGGAGGACTTCTATTACATTTGTAGGGTTACACTAAAACTTCAAAGCCTTGTCCCTACTTGGGCCCGTTCGTGGGCCGTCAAGAAGTTTCTTAGCACAGGATTGAGATCTTATCTCCTCCTCCCCAAAACCCTCCTCTCTCTCCCCCAGGGGTAATTCCTTATCGGAGTTAACAGATTTGAGTTAATAATAAATTTAAAGAGAAGATCTTAATAAATTTTATTATTGGTATGTAAGTAAATATAAATGGCAAGTCTTCCATATCTTGATATGATCTAACATAGTGATGCAGGACGGAGGTAAAGGATGGAGAGGCAGAGTGAAAGAGGAGAAGAAGAGGGGAAGAAGCAGAAAAGAGGAGAGAAAGAAGAAGAGGAAGAGGAAGAAGACTAATTTTCATGCATCATTTCATTAAAAAAAAAAAATCCATGCCCCATATACATATAGGGCCACAAAATAACAGATAGGTCCCTACAAAGAAAACAATCTGAACAAGGTCCTCAAATGACAATATGCAAATTAATCCTACCAACATAAAATAATAAAAAAAATAACATAAATCAATCCAACCACAACGAAAGTGGCTGGACCGTCCTTCTGCGACGACCGTGATCCCGCAAAATAATCAGTCCAGTACTAGTGTCCGCACCACATAGTTTATGACTCCATGTCATAGCTATGAAATATGCCTTGCAGAAGAATTATCTGACATAAGAATTTTTATTTTTCTTCAAAATTTGTGACTCTATTATCTTCTGTTCAGACCTGCATAGTTTGATATTCCATTCCTTGGTTTCCTGAACTTGTACTTGAACAAAAGCCAGTAACACATCTGTTGCTGGAAACTGGACCCGGGGGTGACCACTGGCTGAGGAGGAGGAGCTCCGGCGGGTGGTGCGTCGGCAGGCTGCGTCCTCCGGGAGACCTGCAAAAAGTCGGTGGCCGGGGTTTCCGGCGCCGGCCCTCCGATGCTTAAGTCAGATGAGGCTTTTGTGGAGAAAAAAAGAGTCTGTATGCAGGAGTCAAAGTCAGAAGTCCCCAGTCTTCCCTTTAGAAAAAAAGTTTCCTTTTTATAGGAGGGGTGCCAGGATTACCTGCGATGTGACTGGGCGAGTTAATGTGTTACCGTCATGATTGGGCGTGATCGTGTGAATTAATGAGTTGCCGTGGGTGACTGGACGAAGTTGAGTGAGTCAACGAGTTGCCGTGGATGGCCTGAGATTTTGGGCTGGCTGGAGGTCCGTAGAGATCGTGCGCATTTAATTGATGACAATTGCTCAGGTAGAGATCGCGGGATTGGATCCCGAATGAGGAGAAGAGGTCTGCTTCATTCTTTGATTGGGTCTTCTTCGGACTTAAGGTCGGTCGGGCACGCTGAGGTCGGGCGTCTTGAGGTCGGGCGCCCTGAGGATTGCTGTCGTTGCACCCGTCATCATGTGCCGGCGACACATCCACGTGTTTTGGGGCGGTCCATTTTCCCCCAACAACATCTAAGGTATCCAGTGCTATATTATGACAACCATAATGATTAGAACATATGTACAACTAAGACAGGTTGACAACTTTATAAAATAATTGATTAGCTATGGTTTATATCTCTGTCCGTATGTATGCATGTATGTATGTACGCGCGCGTACACCCACCCACCTAAGATATACTTAGAAATAGTTGGCATTTGCACTAAAGAAAAGGAACATGGGAGCCCATTGAAGCTTGGAAACCATGTATTCATCCTTAATTTTAGTGCAAAAATTTATATGGCGTGTCTTGTAAAATAAGAGAACTGATGTGGATACTAATTAAGCAGCCATGACTCCGGAAAATAATGGAAATAGGAAGGCCTAGAGGGACACTCCAATATAATACACTCATGGTGAACTTTAGGAAAAGATTTTTGAAAAAATTCTATAGTGATGGATTGATAGTTCAAGTTCGTTGCAAAACGTTTCAGATGTGCTAAAAGAAGAAAAACTAAAGATTAATCCATAAATGATTGTATATGAAAAAAGCGGCAAACATGCATTATCTACCACACATGCACAGATTTTGTGTCTAGGCCCAAATTAAATGTTGTCACAGCTCAATCCATTACTTCTGGCTCACATTAGGAGCTTCCTAATAATTATGAAAATATTAATCATCCAGCAAACCCGACATAATTAAAGGTTACCATCAAGACCATTAGCAACTTGTAAGTAATTTGATCCGGACCAATGCATCTGGCAACTAAAAAAAGTGCCATTACCAAGGCCTAGTATTAATAGTTTAAGGATCTCTTAATTGACGACTGAATTATTTCTAATTTTCTAGCAAAGAGATTCGCTTCCAATACTTTACAATTAGATAGCTCGTGCTTAAATTAGTGCAATGCTAACAACACAGACCACAAAAAATAATGCCCTCTAGCAACATCACATCGTACAAATTATATAGTGAAAATGTACGATCCTATTAAAAATGTATAAACACTTCATCAGGCAATAAAGACTCGAGTATGTGCAAGTGAATTTGGAGAAATTATATCCTATACCGCATACAATATGGCCGTGCACGCCTTTAATGACAGCCATCCGTTTGTGTGGGATCCATTCAAGTATTCATCTCTACGCATTGCTATAGAAATGGATAGATGTGATTAGCGGCATGCATGGCTATACAGTGCATGTCATGTAAGATATAATTTTAGATGAATTTGACTCAAATCTCCAACAAAAATGAGGTCATGAACCGTAATTTCACATAAGCAAATAATGAAAACTTGAAAGCATCATTCCGGTTGCCACCCAAAATCTGCTAAATATATGAAAAATGTGACATTAGCAGCGCAAATCTTAACATTAAAAGTTAAAAGAAAGGGCGATTTAATCTCTTTTTTTACACTAATAAGTCCACGGCCTAATCCAGCTTCCATTCCGCCAAATCCACCCCTGCCTACCTAATAATATTCCAAAAAGAAAAAGAAAGAGTAAAATAAAATCTCCAGATCGCCCTCCACCTCATTTACCTCAGACAGAGTTAAAACGTACACGGTACACCGGTCTAGGAAGGGCAAAATGGGAAACAGGCGCTTCTCCTCACGAAGGGGGGACGGACGGGATCCCGTCCGGGAGCGAGCGGAAGAGCTCCTCGACGGCGAGATCGCCGGCGGCACCGGCGCCGGAGGTGAGAAAGTAGAGGACCTGGCGGAAGAGGGGAACGGGGCAGGGGATGCGGAGGACGCCGCGCTGGTCGTAGCCGTACTCCTGGGCGGACCGGCGGAGGAGCTCGACGAAGGCCGGCCGTCCCAGCAGCTCCGCCCGGACCACGAACCGCTCCATCTCCTCCCCCACGTACACCGGCAAGTGCCCCTTCGGCACCCTCCCCCGCCGGCCTCCTTCGCCTCCACCTTCCTCCTTGCCCGCCCTCAGCGGCTTGTACTGCGTCGAGTCCGCCACCCTCGACAGCCGTCTGATCAACCTCTTCATCGCCAATCTGGGGATCAAAATCGAGAGAGATACGTCGTGGATAGCGTGGGGAGGGGAAGGGGGAGGGGGAGTGTGGATATTTATATAATTAAATAAACAAAGAATTTAGATATATTAAAACTTAAAAGGTGCAAAAAATTAAAAAAAAAATGAAGGTGGGAGCGTGGAGAGGGTACAAATAGGAGTACTTGGCAGGTACCGCTACATTTGGGTAAATATTGTTTCACAGAGAACACCGCACAGCTATTACTCCGTGTGGTTTATGACACGTATTGCACTAAGGCAGGGGCTACTTCTTGGGGTTTATACTATTTGGAGAGCGACGGCGAACGGGCATGTAGTGGTGCGTGGGTGTCACTGAGAGAGAGTGGAGTTTGTTTGCACGCAGGTAGTATGGTGTCATGCGTGGTTTGAACGGTCGTGATTGGTTAGAAGAAAAATAACAAGCTTTTCCTTAAAATCCGCTTCCGTGGTCCGTTCTGTACGGTATCCGTGAGCCTGAGATGAGCCGGGTTGGTGGGCCCACAGCTTCCGGTATCATTAATCGCCGTAATTTCGCCGAAAAAGAAGGGAAGGTGCATACAAATAGGGAGCTCGTTGGACTAAAACGCCCTTCTCCGCTTTAGCTGCCGCACGTGGGTTGTTACTCGTTACCTAACTGCTTTACTATTTGACCAACGTTACCATGACCACCCTACCCTCCATGGCATTTTTTTACTTTCCCTTCCATTCAATTTATCTCTTTTGATGTTTATATAGTTTGTATGAGAAAGAAATCAAGCAGATTGCACCATGGTTTTAAAAAATATATCATTGCAAGTTTCTAGAGTATGGTCAAGTTAACTGCAGCTAGGGATGGAATTTGTCATGTCATTAGTAAGTTTAATATTAAGCATAAATTAAAGGTGATTCAACAAATAATATTGCATGACTCAATTATGGGGAAATGCTTTTAAGCATTGCTGTCCATTATTTTAAGATGTTTCTAAGATCTTTAGTGGTTTATCGCATCACATATGTTTCAAGAAACTAAATAATTAGTAAGTTACAAAAGTGGGTATGAGATTGCTAATAATGGAGTTAATATGTGAACTCATAGCTTTTCATCTCAATTAATGGATCTAATTCATATGCATGTTTGTCTTTTGGTTGGATCATTATAAGTGGCATTTGCCTTCTTCAGAAAGATCAATAGTTTTTCTTGTTATGAGTAAGATAAGTGTTTGAAAATGAAAACAAAATATAAAAATTGGAAAATACTAAAGGGACAAGGGCAAGACCTAGGGTATGAGAAATAAGAACTATAAAATTTTCTTTTTAATAGAAAAACTAAGATTGCAAAAAATATTAGACTTTAGAGTTAGGCATGCGAAGCTGACTGTTAGGCCTTTATGATTAGTTAAAGTTAGTCCTGATCCCTCAAAATCAAAAATTAGATGAATAACTTCTTCAAATAAATTCACCAAACTAAGTTGAAGCAGAACTCCCAAAAAAGATGAGATTGGAAGAGCCACCACATATTATAATAGCATTCTTTTGATGTCTTTGATAGAATGTCAATTAAGGTTTGCCATCAAAATATATGATGGTTATATTGCATAGTATATATTGCATTCTTTCGAAGAGCTTCAAGATAATTTACATCCTTTGGAGTACTAATTAAATATTTGAAGAAATGAAATCTAAAATTTGAACCTCCTGCAACTAAAAGAAGGGCAATCGAAGGGCCATTTCCTAGTTGGGCTGTTATAATAGAATTCTTGTTCCTTTTATACACTCATCATTTTCATATGTTGTCCGGAAGTCTCAAGCACTATATACTATATGTATGAAATTGGAAGAGACATTGCACATCACTTATAGCATTCTTTCGATATTTTTGATAGAATGTCATTTAAGGTTTGGTGACAAAGTCAATGATGGTTACATTGCATTGCATATATTGTATTTTCTTATAGAAGAACTTTGAGATAACTTGCTTTCCTGGGAGAATTAATTAAATATTTGAAGTAATGAGATTTGAAATTGGAACCTCCTCCTAGTAAAAGAAGAGTGCAATCAAAAAGCTACTGGCTACTTTGTGATGTCATAATTTTGCTATATATCATGTTAATAGAATTATTCCTTTTAATATATTGATCATAGTCATATGTTGTCCAGAAATCTCAAGTTTTGTATACTATATACTTTCACAACATGATTTGTAGTGTCTTGATATCATAATAATTGTAAATTTACAATGCTTTAAAAACTCTTCTAGTCATTCATCTCTCAATTTATAAATCTTAGAACTCTCTTTCAATACAAAACTTATTGACTTACAAGCACCCATATAAATAGTACGACATCAACAAAATAGATCAACTTACTTAAGGCTATTTGCGTCACCTCACAGACGTACATTAAACGTTAGGTGGGCATGGAAGTTATCACGGTTGCAAGTCCATACCAAAAAGATGAGACGTAATCCTACCGATGAGCGTTTCCGTAATTTCAACGAAATGCCAGGGGCGCTCTGGTGAGGATGATACCCCTAGCTCCCAGGGCCATGCCCGTAATTAATCCAGAAAAGCGAGGGCATTTAGAGGACTCGGCTGGGGCCCATGTAATCCGGTCTTCTGGTCGGGAAATTATTAGAGGGACCAGGTCGAGTGGACCCACCCAAATCCGGAGGAACATGTACGGTGGATGGCAGGCACGTTACCTCTTTATTTAAACTATTCAAGATCAAAACAGAAATACCTGTCATCCACCGTACATATGCCTCGTGATTTGGGCTGATCCGTTGGGTCCGTCCGATAATTTATTCTGGTTGCGCATGTGTTTTTTTATTGATAAAAATAGATACTCATCTCATATAGTTCTAACGTGAGTACAACCTACCAGATCACGAGAAAGTAACAAAGACAAAGAAAATACGTCTGATGCAGATGTCCACAAAAAATCCTCGAAATGCTGGGCTACAAAGAAGACGAGGTGGAGAGCATCAAACCAGAGCCGAGGTGGGATTTAGTCCACCGCTCTGCATCGCTTGAGCTGACGTGGGATTCCACCTGTAGTTTTCTTAAATAAATATCCTTATGTTTCTAACTTTTGTACAAGGTTTGCCATCCATCAAGTGACAATTGGACGGCCATTATCCACGATTGTTCTCGAGCACCCTCACGTGAGCCCCCTCAATATGTCTAACTTAATGATTCAGCTCCATTTAGGAGAGTTGTTTGCAGTAGAATTTTTAAAAATAGAACTATTGCAATCATAGAAATTTAGTGGCTATTATTTATCTACTCAAGTTTTTAATATAGTATTGTTGACTAGATATTACAATTAAGCTATCATGAGAGAAATAATACGGATATATCTCTTTTATTTTCTTTCAAAATATAATTTAACAAAAAAATGCTATTCGTAAACTATTGTATTGTCTGTTCCTATGTTGATGGAAATGGTATCGATAAGATTATTTTATTTGACAAAGATAAGAAGGAAAAAAAAACAAAAACAAAAGTCCAGTACCTCATTCAGGTATGGCATTTTTATTATAATATGTTGGTCGTTCGTTCAGAGGCGAAATGGCTATAAATTTGACAATTGGAGCATGAGAAAAGACCATTGAATCGTCTCTTACATAGATTTAAGCATCTATGGGCCCGTTTGATTTGCGGAAAACATTTTTTTTTCTAAAAATATAATTTTTAGACAGCAGATTTCTAAGAAGAGAATGCCTGAAAAAGTACTTTTGATATATTTGGTTGACTACGAAAAGTGATAGATTTTCAAAGTCCTTATGTTTGGTTCACCATCCATTTTTCTAAAAAAGTTATGTATAATTTTTATTATACTCTTAATAAAAATTAGATTCCTAATACCTCTTTAATATTGAAGGGTCTTTTTGAAAAAAAATAAAAATAGAGTGATTTTCGGCTCATTAAAAAATAACTTTTTCATGTTTTTTATAGTATTTTTTTATAAAATATAAAAATTATATTTTTATTAAGATACAACCTTCTTATTTTTTTTTCGAAAACTTTAATTAAATTAGGGACATTTCCTGCCTGCCAACTTTTTCCAGGTCCGCCTAACGCCATGAAATTTCCAAGGCAATCCGTACGTTCCAGATCACGGGCGTACCCTATGGCTTTTTCTTTATTGAATTCTTTTGTCAGCATTCCATTACCCACCACCATTATGACATAAAAAATCGGAAGGAAAAGATTAATAATCGAAGGGCCCCCAGTCGAGCGGCTTCCACAGCTCGTGAACTCTCTCTATACGTTTTAATTTGGGGAAGTTGAAGTAATTTCCCGTTTTAATTTCTAGTCAAACCGAAAACTACAGCTTTGTATGGAAGGCTACGTGCATGCTTGTTAGTATAATTTAGTCATCATGGGTGGCTGCATGAGGACGACTTTGACTTAGATGGCTAACTCCAACATTAGGACTATCTTCGTACCTGTCAAGCTAAGCAAAGGTAGCCTTCAGCTACTAAATGAATACTTTGAATAATGTAGTAGATGTATCACCAGTGACAATGATGATTTGGAATTTCAGCTGAAATGATAAGCTCATACAATAGCGTGCTTGTGGTATGTGGTCTTATCAACTGAGATGGATAGAATAATTCTACATTCATTGGCTAGTAGTCAAATTCTATGTTAGTTGGCTCATCTATCGTGAAGTCGTTATGTCTGATTGAAAGATATGAGGCATCGTGTTTGAATTGAATCAAAATTTAGATAGATAAGTGACACGGAGTGGGTTAGACCTGACAAAGATAATTACATTATTCTCCTATCATGAGGAAAATTTATAACACCGATGTATGAGAAGACTTAATTGCATGATACATCTCTATATTTAAATTGACATATGTCTGCAACTGCTCCATCATGTGTTACAACAAGCATGCCAAACATGTTGCTAAGCTAGCATTTGCTATTTGGATGTTAACCAACACATTCTTTATGTATAATATTTTACATGATTAGGAGATCTATTTTGTGTTTACCGACTGGTTTAGTTGATAGAGTTATTGAGGATAGAGGCAGAAATTCCATCCCTTGATTAAAAAAAAAAGGACCGATCTACTTTAATGATGTACATGTGATGGTAAACGCAATCCTATGCACCGTATCATGAAAAGAAAAAGGATAGCAATCTGAAATTTGGAAACAGTAATTGTAAAAGGCCACTTTGAAAATGCTATAACTTCAAATTTGAATACAGAAATATTTATAAGGGAAAGCAATTAGACCACTTTGTGCATAAAATCATAGACAACTAATGAATGATATTGTAGTATAAACAGCCATTGAGTTTAAATTTAAATATATTGGTATGGCTAGTTCCATAAATAAGTTGTAATAATAAATTTTTTACTAAAATTATTAGATGATTGAAATAATTTTCAATGATTAAATTCCACGGAGACACTCTTTCAAGTTTGGGCGACAAATGCTTTAACCTCAATTTTTTAAAAAGTTTCAATTAGTCCCTAGTGGCACTTTTTCCGTTCTGTTCGGATATGTTGTAGGGCCCACTGATGAAGTCCCATCCGAGTGCGCTAGAGGAGAGTGATGACAGTTAATGCGAGACTTAATACATACAGATATGCCACCGATGTTAGATCAGCCAAAAAGTGATAAAAGAAAAGATAGAGAGTAGCATGGATCTAGGTGCCTTGACCTTCAAAGACTTTCGTCACCGTCACACTATTGTTCGATGGAAAAGAGATGTAGCGTTAGGTTATGATAGAGTGATGTAGTGCTGGGCTATCATAGAGATGTAGCACCGGACGATGATAGAAATCTAAGTTGCTTATTAATAGGATAAAATGTAAAGTAAAAACTAAGACAAGATAAAGATGCATTGGATTGATTATCAAAGGATCCCTACAAAGTATAACTTTTTTTTTACTTATACTGATAGATAATAACTACACAATCTGACGGTTGCTCCTACATCTGTGCCCCACTCCTAGCAATTTTAGTAATTGATACCAATTATTCTCCATTATGCATGCTCGTCAGTATGGTTGCTCTACATCTATCAAAATTATATCCTAAACGTCAATCGTCAGCATGTTGATGATTGAATTTTGTAAATGAATTGACAAATTAATAAAGTGTTATTTGGCATTATTCATCATTTCATTGTACATCTTCAAATGAACTTTTATATGATGAAGTCCATAGGACTTGTTTTATGATAAAGGAGGATTTATCTTCAAGTCCTTAAAATTGTTCGCGATCAAATGATATGCTGTTACTAGGACGACAGCATTATCGAGATTAGATCGTTGTGTGACATATACGTTGGTTGTCCTCTCAACCAAGGAGTGTGGAGACACTGATATGTCACACAAGTGAAGTGTATGAGTACATTTCACTGAACGTGACCAATTCCGGAACGCTCTACTGTCAAGAGATGTTCCGAGTGGATATGGGTATAGGTTTGGCCCTCTAACCTGAGACCGCAACGTGTGACTAGCAAGCAACTCACTGTACTTTGGTACCGGACTACCTGAATTTCTAATTCAGTGACGGAAGGTCACTGGGTACAATCAAGTATTTGCGTAGTCAGTTGTGAGTAAAGATGGAATTGACCCCTCCTGAAAACAGGAGATAATGCCTTGTGTACAATTTAGCAAAACCTTGGCCAGGATAATCCTTGTGAGGAATCACAGGATTTCTAAAGTTGAATCACATCATTGATGCACTTATTACAGAGTTGACAGAACTCTGAAATCATCCTGGCATTTAGGAGTCATAGGGATAAATTATACGGTAACCATAGTTCAAAGGTTCTTGAATGTTGCTTTGCAATCATTCGTGATGAGAGCACAAAAGTGCAATCATCAAGCCATTTTAATTAGTATTTTAGCTAATCATTTAAAATAAAATTAACTAACTAATGTTTTATTTGTGCAAGCATCCCACATTCCATGTCCAGGTTCAACCGAGCCCAACTGCATCTGACTTGTCTTAATTCCCACGGGCATCACCCTGATGGAGTCGAGTCACTACCGGCTGCCACCCACCGTTGTCTCAGCCCAACTTTGATTCCAGCTCCCAATCGCGCGCATCTTGATTCTGCGTGCCAGCTCCCGTTGGATCCCCAGCATCACGCATCCATTTTCCTCTCCCGTCTTCAACGCCTCAGCCCGCCAGCCAGCCACACCTTCCGCTCCTTCCCAGCAACCAAAGAAGGAAGTTCTTCCGCGTGCCAGCCACCGTGCCAGCAACGCCCGGAATCCCAGCCGTCCACGGATCACGCCATCATCGCCTCCTCGGTGATTCCTCCAATCTTCAGCACCTCCTCCGCCTCTTCTTCCGCCCCAGCCACGGATCACCATCAGCCCCATCCGCATCAGCGATCCGGCGTCCCCCTCTCCCGGATTCGAGATCCCCGCGACCCAATCCCAGCCGTGCGCCCATTCCGTGATCCCAGCGCCCCATATCCATCTTCCACGGCATCCTCCAGGTCACCCCGTGCGAAGAAGAGGGGAGAAGAGGGAATCCCTCACCCGTCCGCCTCTTGCGCGTCCCCACCTTCCATCCGCGTCTGCCATCTTCCTTCCGCATCAGGCATCCGTCCGCGGCTATAAAAGGAGAAGGAGGAAGAGAAGAGAGGTGTGCTCGGTTGGGGGTGGAGTCCAAGGAGGAGGGAGGCCATCGGCTTGGGAGAGAAGAGAGAAAGAAAAGAACAGGGGATGCTCTGTTCTTTTGGGAAGAAGAAAGAAAAAAAAAAGAAGTATTTTATGTTGTTCCACCGTGGGAGAGGAAGGGAGATGTTTTCTTTCTTTTATTTTTGTTATTTCCTTTCTTTATTTTAATTGCAGAAGAAAGGTAGCATCAAGCTACCAATATTCATTTCTAGCATTGTAATCAATTTAGTTTTCTAAATCTATCATTTTTCTTTCATGCAATCCCTGTTCTAGATTCAAATTAATTTCTATTTTTTTATGCAATCTTTTAATTTTTCTTTGATGCAATATATTTAATTTTCTTTTATGAAATTTATGTTTCACGCTTCAATCTTCTTAGTGTCGTCTATTTTAATTTATACAAAAACTTTTTTTTCTGATTAATTAAATAAATGCTTTTCGAATCTAAGTACCTGTCTTTTAGTTAATTTCAATTAGAAAACATTCAACATCCTCAAAATAATGTTTTCCTTTTATCATTCAAAAATCGATTTCAAATCCGAGTGAACGTTCTAATTTTTATGCAACTCCAATTGCCTCCCTGTGGATCGACCTCTTACAACCGCTATTCTTCGAGTAGGAGAGGTAAGAGTAGAATTAAATTTAACTTTTGTTCGTCGGTTCTAACAACGATCTGTCTAGCATATTTTTAGGTAGACAGAAATCGGACGAACAGAATTTTGGCGCCGTTGCCGGGGAAGCAAATCGAGAAGCAAGAACGATCACGAAGATCAAATTGGATTTTGGATGTCCGGAGTGAACGCACTCCGATAGTAAGTTTTTATTTTTATTATTTTCAGTTAATAATTTCGTAGTTATTAAATTTTGAAATTTGAAATTCAAAAAAAAAATTCAAAAAAAAAATTCAAAAAAAATATATTTCAAAATTCAAAAATTCAAAAATTCAAAAATTTAAATTCAAAATTTGAATTCTGTGATTCGAAATTTGAAATTCAAAAAAAAAGTTAAAAAAAAAATTAATTAAATTAAAAAATTCAAAAAATATTATTTTTGCTAGTAATTGATAAGGTGCAATCCCCCGAGGTTATCATACCTTTATTGGGGCTCCTCACGGAGTAATCTCCAGAGCTTATTCAACGGGCATTCGGAGATTGACTGACGTATAAGGATTAGTTTTAGTTTACATTCAAGTTATTGCTATATAAAAATTTAAATATAAAAAAATAAAAATTAAGAAAATAGTAAATATATAAAAAATAAAAAAAAATTGCTTGCTCATTATAACCTAATGACATTGCATAAACTTGAAAAAATATTTTGATTATTTGCTGCATTTAGTATTAAGCATATGCATAAAGTAATTAAGGGCAAAACCCACTAAAAAGATAAGGTCGGGAAGTCATTACCTGTCCCTAGCCCAAAAATCACCACCTTGCATACTTATCCTAAGCCAAATTAAATTAAAATCAAATTAGACGTTGGCTTTAGGGTTTTCGAGCTCAATTAGGCTCTTGGAAAGAAGCGGCTGAAAGCCACTCCAGTGAGAATTTAGTAATTGGTGATGTCTAGGAAAGTTTTACAACAGTGAGAACTGTTACGGGTATTGTGGTATCGGTGTATCCCTTCTGGCACCACCACACACCCCGGGACTTTCCTGGTCACTGATTACTGGATTGCTTAACTGGTAAGCTCAAGCTTAATCTGAAAGGGAGATTAGGAGCTGTCTAATCTAGGAGAGAATTTCAGGAACTTTTTAACCTGATACCTTTCTGTGCAACTAGATTTAAGAAGCTACTAAACCTCACTTAGTTCTAAGACTAATAGGGTCAAATTGTTGTGTGGTGTTGGTTGTGGTCATCTGTGTCTAGCCCTTCTCTTCTTTTAGGATTTCGTTCATTGTAGGAGTCGAATCTAATTAAGTTATGGAAAATGTATGCATGGTAGAAGGTCATTAAGGGATAAGTTAACCCCATTTGATCCTGAGATTGACAGAACTTTTCATCACAACTTGCGAACTGTAAACCAATCGTTGATCTCTACAATGGGTGAACATATTAGAACCCTAAATGAATTGTTTGCACCCGCATCCGCTAGTCCCCCTACTTGCATAGTATTACCAATCAATAATGCAGCCCAATTTGAAATTTGGGCTGCAACAATAAACATGTTACCCAAGTTTCATGGGTTCGAGAGTGAACAACCCTATATTCATCTAAACAAATTTTTGACAATCTGTCAAACGTTTAGAAATCAAAACTTAGATGAAGAGGGTATTAAATTGAGGTTGTTTCCCATGACTTTAGAGGATCGTGCTGCTGCATGGCTGTATTCCGTTGCTTCAAATTCCATCACATCATGGGAACAACTATCTAAGAAGTTCATGGCTAAGTTCTATCCTATGGTAAAGACCGAAAAAATTAAGGATGCCATAAGAACTTTTAGAGGAAAATCTGAGGAGGAATTTTCCCAACTTTGGGAAAGATTCCATGACTTGTTGGTCAAATGCCCACACCATGGGCTTGATAAGGCTGATCTGGTCCACTTCTTTTATAAAGGACTACCTCCAGCACATAGAAACATGATTGAGTCCATGCACAAGGGTAGGTTCATGAACCAAACCCCGGATCAAGCCTATGAATTTCTTGTTGACTTAGCTGAAAATGCCCAAAATTGGAGTAGCTATGGTGAGGAAGTAATTAGAGATGAGTTTGGGTCTAGAAAATCAGGTAATTATGAAATAAAAGCAGACCCAGAACTCAAAAATGTCATGTCCAATCTGGTCGCTGGAATGAACAACTTGAGTAAAAAGTTTGATGCTTTCACTGTTTCCACTAGTTCGAGTTCATACAAAGAGTCAAATCCCGTCATAAAAGTGGATCACGAGTCATATAGTTTGTGTGTTTTGTGTAACAGTCCTGAGCATCTAGTGGAGTGCTGCCCTAGTCTGCCTAACATAAAGGCCGAGCAAGCAAATGCTCTAAATTCATATAGTGCCTTTAAGAAGCCCACTCCCAACTCGTTCAGCCCATTTTACCACTCTGATAATAGGTTCCACCCAAATTTCTCATACAAGCAAAATGAACCTATTCAGCATCAAGGTGGTCCACCAGGTTTTCAGAACAACTTCCCCAGGATAGGTCCACCACAAATGAACCAACCTTTGGTTCCATCTGTACCGCCTTATAATGCCCCTATCCCACAGCAACCTTCACAATTAGAAACCATGATGGCTAATATGATGAAACAACAACAAGATTTTATCAAGCAACAACAACAGACCAATACAGCCCAAGCCCAGACTAACCAATTCCATGCGCAAGCAATTGCAAAACTTGAGGTTAGTCTGAGCCAAATAACTAACTCTCTAGGGGATAGGAAGAAAGGTAAACTACCTAGTCAACCAGTGCCTAACCCTAGTAGACAACAAAATCAAGGTTAGATAGGTCAGTATCAAATCAATTCTAATGGAAATCCGACCTATGAAGTCCAGGCAATTACCACTTTAAGGTCTGGCAAGCAAGTGGACAATAAAGTCCAACTTCCTGAACATGAAAAAGAAAATAAAACTGAATCCGATAAGAACCCTATTCAGAAGAGGGGTCAAGAACAGGACAAACCGGAAAAGAGGAAAGAACCCATAGAAACATACAAACCCAAGGTTCCCTTTCCCAGTAGACTTTAGTGTTGGGAATTGTATCCTAAATGTCAATCGTCAGCATATTGATGATTGAATATTGTAAATAAATTGATAAATTAATAAAGTATTATTTGGCATTATTCATCATTTCATCTTCAAATGAACTCTTATATGATGAAGTCCTTAGGACTTATGTTATGATAAAGGAGGATTTATCTTTGAGTTCTTAAACTTGTTCGCGACCAAATGATATGTTGTTACTAGGACGACAACATTATCGAGATTAGGTCGTTGTGTGACATATACGTTGGTTGTCCTCTTAACCAAGGAGTGTGGAGACACTGGTATGCCATACAGGTGAAGTGTAGGAGTACATTTCACTGAACGTGACCAATTCCGGAACGCTCTACTGTCGAGAGATGTTCCGAGTGGATATGGATATAAGTTTGGCCCTCTGACCTGAGACCGCAACCTGTGACTAGCAAGCAACTCACTGTACTTTGGTACCGGACTACCTGAATTTCTAATTCAGTGACGGAAGGTCACTGGGTGCAGTCAAGTACTTGCGTAGTCAGTTGTGAGTCAAGATGGAATTGACCCCTCCTGCAAACAGGAGATAATGTCTTGTGACTAATTTAGCAAAACCTTGGCCAGGGTAATCTCAGTGAGGAGTCACGGGATATCTAAAGTTAATCACATAATGGATGTACTAATTATAGGGTTGACAGTGAGCTCTAAGTCATCCTGGCATTAAGAGTCAAAGGGATTGAATTATACAGTAACCATAGTTCAGGGTTCCAGAATATTTGCTTCGCATATATTCGGCCTATTCGGACGTCGGGTAACATTGCTAGATGGTCACATCGATTAGTGTAGGAAGTCGTTCCTATACTACCGGCTTAGGTTCGAACCTATGAGGTCACACGCATAGAAGATTCCTGATTGATCAAGAAGGCTGATGAATGATTAAGAATCATTCAGGGATAATTTGGTCAATTCGATTGGCAAATTATCTTATAAAATAATTAAAGTAATTATCGGAGGATTAATTAGTAATTAGATTGCTAATGAACTCAATTGGATTGAGTAATTAGACTAAGGATGAGCCAAATTGAATTAGATTCAATTCTGGGCTCAATCAGGGTTTTTGACCTGATTGGATTAGGTCTGAATCAAGAGGACTTAGGTTGACCAAATTAAATTAGATTAAATTTGTGCTTAATTAGGGATTGACCTAATTGGATTAGGTTTAACCCATGGTAATTGAATCATTCTAATTGTTAGGATTTAATTAAATTAAATGGGTTTGATCTGAAACTATTCGGATCTTGAAATCCACTTGTCACATATCCATGCATGGCGCCATAAATTGATTTTTAATATGATTAAAAATTAATTTAATTTATTTAATGGTGCCATGGGACACTTGGCAACATCAGGGACCTCTTTCATCATTAGATGGGTCGAAATGGAGAGATAAATTCATGAAAAGAATTGGATAAGATCAAATTCTCTCTCTTCATGACATATGCCATCCTTATCTTTATTTCACTTCTAATTAAGGTTGAATTTCGAATTTAATCACCACAAAATCACCACGTGACCCTCTAATCTGATTAGGGGCATGGGAATTTCGAAATTGAAAGAGGGAAGTGGCAACATGATGAATGGTTTAGATTAGATCAAGCTTCATCATGTAATGGCACATGAACTTGAATTTTGAATTCAAAATTCAAAACCCCACAAAATCCTCCACAAATATGGGATGGTTGGCATGAAGTTAGGTAGGAGAGCAACATTAAAAGGACCTCCATCATCTGGTGGTCGAATTCAAGGAAAAAAGAGAGAAAAAGAAGAAGAAAAAAGGGAAAAGAAAAGAGAGGAACCCTAGTTCATGCATGGAAAAATTCTGCATTCAATCTAGCTGACTTCTTCCTCCTCTAAGTCTATCGCGCCATTAGTGTTAGGGGTCCCTGATAAGAGTCTTTAGATCAGATCTAAGTCTTCTTCAATTCCTTTAAACCTTTCCTCCAAGTTCTTCCAAGAAGGCGGATCAAAAGTTGATAGTGTTTGGAAGATCAAATTTCAGCCTCAAGAAATTCTGCGCAAGCTAGCACTTCCGCAGGATTGGATCTCTTCAGGAACTTCGCGTGGACTTCTCGTAGAGGCCATTCGTGTGCGTGGCTGCGAAGTCGAGGATCAGATCTACAAGTTTCATCCATCATAAAAGGTATTAATCCTACATTAATCTTTTATTATGGTGTCAAGATCTAGGTCTGATTCCCCGAGGTTTTACCCTCTTTTGGGGCTCCTCACGGAGATATCTCCAGAATCCATTCAATGGATATTCGGAGATTAATCGGAATAGAGTTCTTAAGTTTCAGATCTGATAGTTAATCATGCATGAAAGTTTTAGCATAATTGTTTAAACGATTCCGGCATAATCCTATGTGTTCTTAAGGTGCTGATTTCTAGATTTGATCTTGTAAGCATGCATGAATTAAATTGTTTGATTCGATTTTTTCGCTGCGTTTTAAAACTTAAAAAGAACTACATATGGCTTGATCCCCCTTATGAAGGGGTACGTAGGCAACCCGATCAGGTTCAGCCATGGTTTAAAAAAAAAAAAATCCGCATGCTTAACACCGAAGAACCTAGGATTGACTTTCAGTGGTATCAGAGCAAAGGTCCAAGAGTTGTGACCGATCTCCGGAAACTCTCACGCGTGATCGTGTGACGAAGCGTGGCTCTCCATCCGGAGGCGTATAGAGATGCGTGCTCTGATAGGTATACATGGGTGTCACCCTATTTTTAATAGGACCGAACCCATGTAGGAGTAGAGACTCCCCCTTTCAGTGGTATCAGAGCCAGGTTCATGTTTAAACTTTTATGTTTTAATTCTTGTAATTAAATCTGAAATCATGAGCATGCTTAGATTAGATCTAAAGTATTTTTTATGATTGATTTAATTGCTGATTATGCATGATTAACTAGATCTGAAATTTTGAATGCATATGATGCATGTTTGTGTTAAGATTTGTAACATAAATAAATCTGAAATCATAATATTGTTTAGATTAGATCTAAATAAAATTTATGATTCATATGATCTCTGATTTTAATGAACAAATCAGATCTGAAAATAAAAGTGAAAAAACAAATACATAAGATGTATGTTGTTTGTATTAATTCATGTTGTTATGTATATGTGATGCATGAACATTAAATATAATGACTTAAACATGAATTTAATCTGATTACATGTGATTAATTACAAAAACTCAGATCTGAAAATATGTTTTAAGAACTGAAAGATTGTAATTAATATGTAATTAAAAAGAAATATGCAATGATCAAAACTTTCATAAGTCTAAACTTAATTGAGAATTAAGTGTTATGAAATAGAATTGTAACTCAATTAATTGACATTGCATAATTCTTTGGGCATATGGGTTAGCTTGAATCAAGTTCCTAGGATTGGGTTAGACCTAAGGTTAGAATCATACATGGACAAATAGAATTAATTGATCAAATCTAATTAAGTAGTAACTAGATTAGGTCAAGAAAATTCTAGATCAATTTACAATAGTTGTAGATGGATCAAGTCCATGTCTTTGATTAGACCAAGATGGAACTTGATTTAGGCTCAGAGGTGTAGCCCGAGTCATTTGAGTAATCAAATCGAAATTGATTAACCAGTCGGTGTCTAAGGTAAGTTTGGCAGTTTTGACCGGTGGTTTTTAATTGGGAGCTACTCGCACTGATTCGTCTTTGCCGAGTTAATGGCATATCCCTTCCACCGATCTCACTTACCTGGCCGACATGGTCAATCACATTTTGATTGGATCACTTAATGATTCGAGTTAGCCCATGCCTATAAGGAAAATCAGTTTGACTGATTTAGGTGTCTCCTTAACCAGTTTGAGTCTAATCTGATTTGGTAAAGTCAGTAGGAGAAATTAGACTAACCGGATCTTCTCATCTATCTTAATTATGAAATCCTCTAAAATTATTAGGTCCTTAAAATGAAATGGTTATGGGGATAACTAGGTCATAGCCTCCCATTAAGTTGGGTGATAATGGGTCCAATGTTTTGATAATTATTGGAGGCGCGACACGCCTGGTACTTATCAAGCATTGGAATTGTCATTCAATATATGATGAGTTAAGTGTACCTTCAATAGGCGGTCAGGTGAGCCGAGCCACACTCGGGCTTGGTCGTCTATTAGTTGATTAGACTTAACCCTATCATTTAATGGTTGGACCTGACTAGGATATTTGGTGGAGGCGCCACACGCCTGCCGAAGAACCTAGGGCAAAATTATCACTAGAAGTTGCTTGGTGAAGCAACTGGTTTAGAACCTACCAATAGGTGCATATGGGTTAGCCGAGCCACACTCGGGCCTATATGCGATCTATTGGGTTCTAGTGCCCACTAAAGAATTAGGAGTAATTTTTCGAATTGGAGGTAGAGGCTACCAATTTGTATAAAATAGTGGGAGTATCTTTAGACTAAAGTCCAAGTCTACTGTGTTTAGTCAATTCATATACTAATAGCCAAATTTTCTTTTATGTAGAAATGGCCACAAGTTTGTCACTTCGCTCATTATTGGATAATGACAAGTTGACTAGTCCCAACTTCAATAATTGGTATAGAAAGCTGAAAACTCAGCATAGTCAGACCAAAAGGATTAAGGATGACCAAAGTCAAGCAGAATGCTTCTATTGTAAGAAGCAGGGGCATTGGAAGAGGAATTGTCCTCAGTACCTTACCTCACTTGACCCGAACAGGCTAAGCAAGAGAAAAGGGCAATCAGTTGCTGATCAAGGTATTTATATGATAACACCTTGTAATTTCTCTATATGTGATAATTCAACCTGGGTATTAGATACTGGAAGTCCGTTTAATATATGCAATTCATTGCAAGGATTTCAGGTCAATGAGAGATTTGAAAACAGCGAGAGATTCCTGAATGTTGGAGATGGAAGATCTGTTCCAGTTCTAGCTTTAGAAAATCTCAAACTTGTTTTCAATTCTCATGTAGTTGTCTTGAGTGATTGTCACTATTGTCCTGCATTCTTATTGAATGTAATTTCCGTAGGCCTTTTGGCCATGAACGGTTATGAAATTTCAATAAAGAAATATTCTTGTGATATCATTATGAATGGTGTTACTGTAATGAATGGACAATTGAGCAATGGCATCTACTTGTTATCACAACCTGTTAATGTAATGTACACGTCAAGTAAGCGTCCTAGAATAGATAATGTCACGGATGTCTACCTTTGGCATCATAGGCTAGGTCATATTAACAAGAACAGGATGAACAGGTTAAGTAAAGAGAGAATCCTCAATGTTAATGATTGTGAATCATTGACAACCTGTGAGTCATGTCTTCTTGGTAAGATGACCAAATCACCTTTTACCGGAAAAGATGAACGAGCCAGTGATTTATTGACCCTTGTACATTCTGATGTATGTGGGCCAATAAGCACAGATGCTAGAGGTGGGTATTCATATTTCATTACGTTTACAGACGACCTTTCTAGGTATGGTTATGTCTATTTAATGAGACATAAATCTGAAGCATTTGAAATGTTCAAATTGTATCGTAATGAAGTAGAAAAACAAACTGGAAAGAGTATTAAAACTCTTCGATCAGATCGAGGAGGCGAATACCTTTCCAATGAGTTTTTGACATATTTAGGAGAGAATGGGATTCTCTCCCAATGGACTCCTCCTGGTACACCACAGTATAACGGTGTATCAGAAAGAAGAAATCGAACTCTGTTAGACATGGTTCGATCCATGATGGGGTTTGCAAGTCTGCCCATATCCTTTTGGGGATATGCACTTGAGTCAGCCTGCTACATTCTAAATAAGGTTCCAAGTAAGTCTGTAAATAAAACACCACATGAGATGTGGACTGGACGTAAGCCAATGCTGTCTCACCTTAGGGTTTGGGGGTGTCCAGCATATGTCAAACGTTTGAAGACAGACAAACTTGAACCCAAGTCTGACAAATGTTTCTTTGTTGGTTATCCTAAAGAAACTAAAGGATATTACTTCTACTTTGCTGAAGAACAAAAGTTATTCGTAAGCAATAGAGCTGTTTTCTTAGAGAAAGAATTCCTTAGTGAAGGAACTAAAAGCTCTAATGTTGAGCTTAGGGAAGTTCAACATGTAGAAGATCCGACACCATCTACTGAACTAGTTGAGTCAGATTTGATTAGATCAGATCCAGAACCCATCTTAGATGCACCATTAAGGCGATCAGGTAGAGTACCATGTCAGCCGGACAGATACTACGGTTTCTTGGTCCAGGACGGGGATCCTGTCGAACTTGATGAAAACAATGAGGATCCGATCACCTATATGGATGCTATGCAGAGGCATGACTCTGATGCATGGCTTGGAGCCATGCAATCCGAAATGGAATCCATGAAGGTCAATGATGTATGGACATTAGTTGACCCACCCGAAGGGATTAAACCCATAGGGTGTAAGTGGATTTTCAAAAGAAAACGGGGCGCAGACGGAAAAGTAGAGACCTATAAAGCCCATCTGGTTGCCAAGGGATATCGTCAACGTTATGGTATTGACTATGACGAGACGTTTTCTCCTGTGGCAATGCTCAAATCCATTCGGATTATGCTTGCGATAGCAGCACACTTAGATTATGAAATCTGGCAGATGGATGTTAAAACCGCTTTTCTAAATGGAGATTTAGAAGAAGAGGTGTATATGATGCAACCTGAAGGTTTTATATCTGCAGATGAGTCTAAGGTGTGCAAGCTTCAAAAATCCATTTATGGATTAAAGCAAGCTTCACGGAGTTGGAACATACGATTTGATAAGGTGATCAAATCATATGGCTTCATTAAGAATGAAGAGGAACCTTGCATTTATAAATGGGCAAATGGTTCAGTTATTATATTTCTTGTTTTGTATGTGGATGACATTCTTTTAATCGGGAATGACATTCCTGCATTACAAGGAATAAAGGTTTGGCTATCATCTCAATTTGCCATGAAGGATTTGGGAGAAGCATCTTACATCCTAGGGATGAAGATCTATAGAGATAGATCTAGAAGATTGCTTGGATTATCCCAATCCACATACATTGATACTATACTGAAAAGGTTCAGTATGATTAATTCCAAGAAAGGCTATCTTCCAATGGGCCATGGAATTAACCTCTCTAAAAGGGATTGTCCGACAACCTCTCAAGAAAGAGAGACTATGGATAGAATTCCATATGCTTCGGCAGTGGGATCTATAATGTATGCCATGACATGTACTAGACCAGACGTGGCATACTCACTAGGAGTAGTGAGTAGATACCAGTCTGATCCAGGTAGCAACCACTGGAAGGTTGTCAAAACCATCCTTAAGTATTTGAGAAATACTAAAGATCAGTGGCTTGTCTACGGTGATTCTGACTTAAAACTTGAGGGATATACCGATTCAAGTTTTCAGTCAGATCAAGATGATAGCAAGAGCGTGACGGGATATATCTTCACTCTTAAGGGTGGGGCCATCTGCTGGAAGAGTTCCAAGCAGCATACAGTGGCAGATTCTACATGTGAAGCAGAATACATTGCAGCATCTGATGCAGCCAAGGAAGCCGTATGGTTGCGCAAGTTCATCACCGAGCTGGGAGTGGCACCTTCCATTGATGGTCCAGTTCCTATATTTTGTGATAACACTGGAGCCATAGCTCAGGCAAAGGAACCTAAAGCACATCAGCGGACCAAGCATATTCTGCGACGTTATCACCTGGTTCGAGAGATTATAGAACGAGGTGATATTGATCCAGAAGATTGACACAAAAGAAAATCTGGCTGACCCATTTACCAAAGTCCTCGGCATCAAAGAGTTCAACGAACACAAGTCGAAGATGGGTATTAGATACTGTGCCGATTGGCTTTAGGCTAAGTGGGAGTTGTTGGGAATTGTATCCTAAATGTCAATCGTCAGCATATTGATGATTGAATATTGTAAATAAATTGACAAATTAATAAAGTATTATTTGGCATTATTCATCATTTCATCTTCAAATGAACTCTTATATGATGAAGTCCTTAGGACTTATGTTATGATAAAGGAGGATTTATCTTTGAGTCCTTAAACTTGTTCGCGACCAAATGATATGTTGTTACTAGGACGACAACATTATCGAGATTAGGTCGTTGTGTGACATATACGTTGGTTGTCCTCTTAACCAAGGAGTGTGGAGACACTGGTATGCCATACAGGTGAAGTGTAGGAGTACATTTCACTGAACGTGACCAATTCCGGAACGCTCTACTGTCGAGAGATGTTCCGAGTGGATATGGGTATAAGTTTGGCCCTCTGACCTGAGACCGCAACCTGTGACTAGCAAGCAACTCACTGTACTTTGGTACCGGACTACCTGAATTTCTAATTCAGTGACGGAAGGTCACTGGGTGCAGTCAAGTACTTGCGTAGTCAGTTGTGAGTCAAGATGGAATTGACCCCTCCTGCAAACAGGAGATAATGTCTTGTGACTAATTTAGCAAAACCTTGGCCAGGGTAATCTCAGTGAGGAGTCACGGGATATCTAAAGTTAATCACATAATGGATGTACTAATTATAGGGTTGACAGTGAGCTCTAAGTCATCCTGGCATTAAGAGTCAAAGGGATTGAATTATACAGTAACCATAGTTCAGGGTTCCAGAATATTTGCTTCGCATATATTCGGCCTATTCGGACGTCGGGTAACATTGCTAGATGGTCACATCGATTAGTGTAGAAAGTCGTTCCTATACTACCG
Organism: Phoenix dactylifera; assembly: GCF_009389715.1. Taxonomy (NCBI): domain Eukaryota; kingdom Viridiplantae; phylum Streptophyta; class Magnoliopsida; order Arecales; family Arecaceae; genus Phoenix; species Phoenix dactylifera. The sequence goes on along the minus strand of NW_024067902.1, from coordinate 156,648 downwards.
GCTTAGGTTCGAACCTATGAGGTCACACGCATAGAAGATTCCTGATTGATCAAGAAGGCTGATGAATGATTAAGAATCATTCAGGGGTAATTTGGTCAATTCGATTGGCAAATTATCTTATAAAATAATTAAAGTAATTATCGGAGGATTAATTAGTAATTAGATTGCTAATGAACTCAATTGGATTGAGTAATTAGACTAAGGATGAGCCAAATTGAATTAGATTCAATTCTGGGCTCAATCAGGGTTTTTGACCTGATTGGATTAGGTCTGAATCAAGAGGACTTAGGTTGACCAAATTAAATTAGATTAAATTTGTGCTTAATTAGGGATTGACCTAATTGGATTAGGTTTAACCCATGGTAATTGAATCATTCTAATTGTTAGGATTTAATTAAATTAAATGGGTTTGATCTGAAACTATTCGGATCTTGAAATCCACTTGTCACATATCCATGCATGGCGCCATAAATTGATTTTTAATATGATTAAAAATTAATTTAATTTATTTAATGGTGCCATGGGACACTTGGCAACATCAGGGACCTCTTTCATCATTAGATGGGTCGAAATGGAGAGATAAATTCATGAAAAGAATTGGATAAGATCAAATTCTCTCTCTTCATGACATATGCCATCCTTATCTTTATTTCACTTCTAATTAAGGTTGAATTTCGAATTTAATCACCACAAAATCACCACGTGACCCTCTAATCTGATTAGGGGCATGGGAATTTCGAAATTGAAAGAGGAAAGTGGCAACATGATGAATGGTTTAGATTAGATCAAGCTTCATCATGTAATGGCACATGAACTTGAATTTTGAATTCAAAATTCAAAACCCCACAAAATCCTCCACAAATATGGGATGGTTGGCATGAAGTTAGGTAGGAGAGCAACATTAAAAGGACCTCCATCATCTGGTGGTCGAATTCAAGGAAAAAAGAGAGAAAAAGAAGAAGAAAAAAGGAAAAAGAAAAGAGAGGAACCCTAGTTCATGCATGGAAAAATTCTGCATTCAATCTAGCTGACTTCTTCCTCCTCTAAGTCCATCGCGCCATTAGTGTTAGGGGTCCCTGATAAGAGTCTTTAGATCAGATCTAAGTCCTCTTCAATTCCTTTAAACCTTTCCTCCAAGTTCTTCCAAGAAGGCGGATCAAAAGTTGATAGTGTTTGGAAGATCAAATTTCAGCCTCAAGAAATTCTGCGCAAGCTAGCACTTCCGCAGGATTGGATCTCTTTAGGAACTTCGCGTGGACTTCTCGTAGAGGCCATTCGTGTGCGTGGCTGCGAAGTCGAGGATCAGATCCACAAGTTTCATCCATCATAAAAGGTATTAATCCTACATTAATCTTTTATTATGGTGTCAAGATCTAGGTCTGATTCCCCGAGGTTTTACCCTCTTTTGGGGCTCCTCACGGAGATATCTCCAGAATCCATTCAATGGATATTCGGAGATTAATCGGAATAGAGTTCTTAAGTTTCAGATCTGATAGTTAATCATGCATGAAAGTTTTAGCATAATTGTTTAAACGATTCCGGCATAATCCTATGTGTTCTTAAGGTGCTGATTTCTAGATTTGATCTTGTAAGCATGCATGAATTAAATTGTTTGATTCGATTTTTTCGCTGCGTTTTAAAACTTAAAAAGAACTACGTATGGCTTGATCCCCCTTATGAAGGGGTACATAGGCAACCCGATCAGGTTCAGCCATGGTTTTTAAAAAAAAAAAATCCGCATGCTTAACACCGAAGAACCTAGGATTCACTTTCATTCAGGACTCCAAGAAACAATCTAACTTTGATGAAATCATGGAAGTCTTTAAAACTGTTCAAATAAATATACCTTTTCTCGATGCCATAAGACAAATTCCCTCCTATACAAAATTCTTGAAAAGACCTCACCACGGTCAAAAGAAAAAACCAGTATTCCTAGGCAAGCTGTTATGGCTGCACAAGCCTCATCTCTCATTCAACAACAGATTGCCCCGAAATTCAAAGACCCTGGTTGCCCAACTATTGAAATAAAAATAGGAGAGACGATCATCCAGAGAGCTCTATTAGATTTAGGAAGCCAGTGTAAACCTACTTTCCTACTATGTGTACCAAAAATTAGGTTTGAGGGAATTAAAGCCTACAAATATTACCCTTTTCTTAGCAGATAGGACAGTGAAGTACCCCAAGGGGATTGTAGAGGATGTAATAGTGAAAGTAAATGAGTTTTACTATCCTGTGGACTTCGTTATCCTTGAGACTGAACCTGCAATACATCCAGACAGTCACACACCTATAATTTTAGGTAGACCTTTTTTAGCCACAGCGAATGCTGTGATCAACTGTCGAAATGGGATGCTGAAGTTATCTTTTGGCAACATGAAAGTCGAGCTTAATGTCTTCAAATATAAGTAAACAACCACCAGACGACAAAGAAATCAATGAAGTTGACATGATTGAAAGTCTGGTTCAGGAGACTTTCTTACAAACTTATAATAAGGACCCTTTAGAAGCTTACCTTGCCCATTCCGAGGAAAGGGTCAAGCATGCGCCTCTTAGTTCTGTTCCCCTTATGAGCATAGATCGTCATCAGCCGACTGTTCTTCATCGGACTCTTCCAAAACCATTCTTAGATAATGGTTGAAAAAGGAGGATTTACATTTTGTCTGGCTGAAGACATAAAACTTAGCGCTCTTTGGGAGGCAACCCCAACATGTAAGTTTCTTTTATTAAAAAAAAAAAATCATCAATAAATTACTAACATGCCAGGTTTGGGGGGATTTTGCCCCCAACTTTCAATTTACCCACCCATATCAGGTACTTCTCCTCTGTCCTCTTACTGCTTTAAATTTTCTTTAACATTGAGGACAATGTTAGATTTAGGTTTGGGGGTATTTTTTTTAAGCATTTGAAATTTTATAAAAAATTAAAAAAAAAGAGTTTTTATAAAAATTTTAAAAAAAGAGTTTTTAGGTAAAATTTTTGAAAAAAAAAATTTACAACACACAAGGTATATAAAATCTAAGAGCCCAATGACTAGTTGGAAGTAGTTGCAAAGTGAGTTCTTTTTATTAAGTTCCTTTTAGTGAGTTGTAAGCTAATTAGTGCTTTGAATTTCACAACACATGTGGCCTGCACTTTCTAAGGTATAGGTTCGACATTGTGTTGAGAATATGGTAGCAATCTTGAATCCTGATGAACCATCTTTTTCTGATCTAAAAAAAAAAGAAAAAAAAGAAAAAAAGAAAAAAAAAAAGGATTTAGTCAGGTACATCGAAAAGGGCTACCTATTGTCAAAGGTCAGCGGGCTTGTGATGAGGAACCCGAGCATAGGTCCGTAGGGGAGTCTTGATGCCCGACACCTCATGCCAACTGGTGTGAGAATTGTCGACTAATTGCTCGCTACATGGAGGAATCATCACAGGAGTAAAAGTGCACAATATATACACTATCATTTCTCTTTAATGAAAAAAAAACAAAAAAAAAAACAAAAAACAAAAAAAAAATGATGAAAAAAAATGTATATTGACCTTAAGAAAGACAATAGTGTGAAAGCCGTCGTTGTAAAAATTCGAGTAAACTAGAATATTACAGATAAAGCCCATGAGGTATTAAAGTAAACATCCACAGCTCTCGAAATCCTGCAGATAAGATGATTTTGAATCAGCAAATAGGTCTTGTCCGACCAATTCTTGGAAACTACTAATATTAGCGATATTTTGGAGATCCGAAACCTTAGCTGGTGCATGGTCTAGACTTCACTAAGCACTCAAGTATAAATAAGTATTACAACTCCCTAGCAGAAAACTTAATAACTTCAACTTAAATTGCATACTAACCTAAAATTTGGGCTACTTAGTAATTAAAATCTTGTGTGCTTTTGAAATTCTTATCAGTTATTTACTTGAAATTAGACTTTCATTTCATAAACCAAATTTTATTTTGGGATTGAAGTTTGTGGGTAACTTCACTGCAAACCCTCACGAGACAACACTCGTCCACTAGGGTAACTTAGGGGTTTAACGGCTTGTTGCACGTGCTAAGTGCAATCGTAATGCTCTACGAAAGTGAAGTATTTATCTTAGTTCATGTATATTTATATATATATAATAATAAAACTTTTGCACTCTCATTTTATCATTGTCGCACAAAATTGCTTAGAGACTAGCAATAAGCTAGTTGGGGGGTGTGATAAGAAGCACAAAAGTGCAATCGTCAAGCCATTTTAATTAGTATTTTAGCTAATACATTTAAAATAAAATTAAACTAACTAATGTTTTATGTGTGCAAGCATCCCACATTCCATGTCCAGGTTCAACCGAGCCCAACTGCATCTGAATTGTCTTAATTCCCACGGGCATCACCCTGATGGAGTCGAGTCACTACCTGGCTGCCACCCACTGTTGTCTCAGCCCAACTTTGATTCCAGCTCCCAATCGCGTCGCATCTTGATTCTGCGTTGCCAGCTCCCGTTGGATCCCCAGCATCACGCATCCATTTTCCTCTCCCCGTCTTCAACGCCTCAGCCCGCCAGCCAGCCACACCTTCGCTCCTTCCCAGCAACCAAAGAAGGAAGTTCTTCCGCGTTGCCAGCCACCGTGCCAGCAACGCCCGGAATCCCAGCCGTCCACGGATCACGCCATCATCGCCTCCTCGGTGATTCCTCCAATCTTCAGCACCTCCTCCGCCTCTTCTTCCGCCCCAGCCACGGATCACCATCAGCCCCCATCCGCATCAGCAATCCGGCGTCCCCCTCTCCCGGATTCGAGATCCCGCGACCCCAATCCAGTCGTGCGCCCATTCCGTGATCCCAGCGCCCCGTATCCATCTTCCACGCATCCTCCAGGTCACCCCGTGCGAAGAAGAGGGGAGAAGAGGGAATCCCTTGCCCGTCACGCCTCTTGCGCGTCCCACCTTCCATCCGCGTCTGCCATCTTCCTTCCGCATCAGGCCATCCGTCCGCGGCCTATAAAAGGAGAAGGAGGAAGAGAAGAGAGGTGGTGCTCGGTTGGGGGTGGAGTCCAAGGAGGAGGAGGCCATCGGCTTGGGAAGAGAAGAGAGAAAGAAAAGAAACAGGGGATGCTCTGTTCTTTTGGGAAGAAGAAAGAAAAAAAAAAGAAGTATTTTATGTTGTTTCCACCGTGGGAGAGGAAGGAGATGTTTTCTTTCTTTTTATTTTGTTATTTCCTTCCCTTTATTTTAATTGCAGAAGAAGGTAGCACAAGCTACCAATATTCATTTCCAGCATTGTAATCAATTTAGTTTTCTAAATCTATCATTTTTCTTTCATGCAATCCCTGTTCTAGATTCAAATTAATTTCTATTTTTTTATGCAATCTTTTAATTTTCTTTGAATGCCAATATATTTAATTTCTTTTATGAAATTTATGTTTCACGCTTCAATCTTCTTAGTGTCGTCTATTTTAATTTATACAAAAACTTTTTTTTCTGATTAATTAAATAAATGCTTTTCGAATCTAAGTACCTGTCTTTTAGTTAATTTCAATTAGAAAACATTCAACATCCTCAAAATAATGTTTTCCTTTTATCATTCAAAAATCGATTTCAAATCCGAGTGAAACGTTCTAATTTTTATGCAACTCCAATCGCCTCCCTGTGGATCGGACCTCTTACAACCGCTATTCTTCGAGTAGGAGAGGTAAGAGTAGAATTAAATTTAACTTTTGTTCGTCGGTTCTAACAACGATCTGTCTAGCATATTTTTAGGTAGACAGAAATCGGACGAACAATTCGGCCTATCCGGACGTCGCGGTACCATTGTTAGATGGTCATTTTGATTAGTACAAAGAAGTTGTTCTTGTACTACGGCTTAGGTTTGAACCTATGGGGTCACACGCATAGAAGTTTCTAGGTTGATCAAATGGCTGATTGATGATTAAGAATCATTCAGGGATAATTTGGTCAATTCGATTGACAAATTATCCTAAGCAAAAGTTGCATTAAAATAATTATTGAATTATTGAAGGGTTAATTAGTAATTAGATTACTAATAAATTCAATTTGATTGAATTATTGGACTTTAATTAGCCAAATTGAATTAGATTCAATTTGGGCTAAATTAGGGTTTGACCTAATTCGATCGGGTTCGACCCGAGCCGATTGGCATAACCTAATTGATCGGACTTGACCCAATTGGATTGAGATTGACTCAAGTCAATTAAGAGTCCTTATTTATGATGATTAAGAGTCCAAATAATCAGAATTTATTATGGAGAAGAATTCCTAAAATTTAGGACCCTAGCTTTCTTTCTTGGAGAAGAAAGATACCTCATCCTTATCCCTAAAAGCAGTGGTGCCTATCCTCTTTATTTTTGGCCAATTTTTGCGTGAGGAAAGAGGATGTGGGGCTATTTTTCAGAAAAATATGGCACCTCAAATCTTCCTAAAAAGATAGGAATCAAATCCCTAATTTGTAGGGACTGCATGACGCATCAAGCAGGTGGCGTGCAGCTGAAGTTTGGGTGCAATAACCCCCTAATTTTTAGGATTCTTGGCACAAGATTAAAAGAGAATTTGTTCATCTCTTAGCTTCCGATTCACCAAAATTTTTTGGAAATTTTATCAGCCAAATTCATTGGCCAAAAGAGGTGTGAGGCGTGGGGGGTCTTTTGGCTATAAAAGGACCCCACACTTAGGGTTTGTGAGATGGTCTTTAGAAAGGGTTCTAAATTCTGAAAAAATTCTGAGAGCCAGCCACCTTCTCTCCTCCTTCTTTCTCCTTCATCTCCATCCTTCATCCTCTCAAAGAAGAATCAAAAGTTGAGTGCTTCGAGGGAGAAAAGTTCAGCCACTGCAGCACCTCTGCACGAGCTAGCACTCCTGCAGTTGTGGATCTTCCTAGAGCTTCGCGTGGACTATCCGTAGAGGCCGGACACGTGTGCGGCTATACAAGGTGATCAAGGCATCATCAAAGTTCTCAAAGCAAAAAGGTATGAGATCTGATCTCATTAAAAATTAAAATTAGAAATCAACTAGGTTGCTGAAATTCTGCATGACTACATGTTAGACATAGAATCATGCCTACTTATTAGGATAAATGTTTAAAGTTCTAGATCTATTTTTGTTTTAGACATAGGAATTAAATAGTTTAATTCATGCTTCCGCTGTAAAATTTTTAAAATTATATGCAATGCGACCACCAGGGGTTTCCAACAGTGGTATCAGAGCCAGGTTTCAAAGTAGTTTAAACATTTATGCCTAAAACAAGTTTTCTAATCCTAGTAGTCAAGTAATCTGGATTGGAATGATCACCAGGCCATCCGCGTCATAGGAGAAAGAAGGGCTCATAACCCCTCTTTTGCTATTCAATGGGATCTCTTATGGCGTGTAGGGGTGCCACTGTGATTCAATCCTTGAAGATGAACCACAAAAAGAAGATTAAAAGTAGTTTTAATCTTTGTAATTAAATCTAAAATCATGGATTTGTTTAGATCAGATTTAAAAGAAATTTATGATTGATTTAGTTTACTGTTTTTACATGATTAATTAGATCTGAAAAATAGAATGCATGTGATGCATGAGATCTAGGTAAATTCATGTTGATGATATATGTGATATAAAGAACATGAATAAATCTAAAATCATAAACTTATTTAGATTAGATCTAAATAAAATTTATAATTCATTTATTTTTTAATTTGTATGACAAATCAAATCTGAAAACAAATGCATATGATGTATGTTGTTTAAGTTTAATTCATATGAGTTTGTATATATGATATATGGACATAAATCATCTAAGATTTAAACATGAATTAAATCTGAATTTTAACATGATTAATTACAAATCTTAGATCTGAAAAATAAGTTTTAAGAACTGAAACTTTGTAGTTAGTATGTAATTAAGATAATGCAATGATCTGAATTTTCATAAACTTACACTAATTAAGAATTAAGTGATGATGAAAAACCTAGATCTAGAATTGTGAACTCAATTCAATGACATTGCATAATTCATGGGGCATTTGGGTTAGCTCAAATCAAGTTCTTAAGATTGGGTTAGACCTAGGGTTAGAATCAAACATGGTCCAATTAGAGTTAATTGATCAAATCTAATTAAGTAGTAACTATATTAGGTCAAGAAAACTCTAGGTCAAATAATAGTTGTAGATTGATCAATTTCATGTCTTTGATCAGACCAAGATGGAACTTGATTTAGGCTCCGTGGTTGAGACCGAGTCATTAGGATGGTCAAAATCAAAATTGATTAACCAATCGGTGTCTAAGGTAAGTTTGGCAGACTCGACCGGTGGTTTTTAATTGGGAGCTACTCGCACTGATGCGTCTTTGTCGAGTTAATGGCATATCCCTTCCACCGATCTCACTTACCTGGCCGATTTGGTCAATCATTTTTGTATTGGATCATTTAATGATTCGAGTTAACCCATGCCTGTAAGAAAAATCAGTTTGACTGATTTAGGTGCCTCCTTAACCGGTTTGAATCTAATTCTTTATAATCTGACTTGTGAAGTCAGTGGGAGAATTTAGGTTAACCGGATCTTCTTATCTATCCTAATTTAATCCTCTAAAATTATTAGGTCCTTAAAATGAAATAGTTATGGGGATAACTAGGTCATAGCCTCCCATTAAGTTAGATGATAATGAGTCCAATGTTTCGATAATCATTGGAGGCGCCACATGCCTGGTGCTTATCAGGCATTGGAATTGTCATTTGATATATGATGAGTCGAGTGTACCTTCAATAGTGGTCAGGTGGGCCGAGCCACTCGGGCTTGGTCATCTATTAGTTGATTACACGGAACCTATCATTTAATGGTTGGACCTAACCAGAATCTTCGGTGGAGCGCCACATGCCTGCCAAAGAGACTGGGCAAAATTATCACTAGAAATTTTGGTGAAACAATTGGTTCAGAACCTACCAATAGGTGCATATGGGTTGGCCGAGCCACACTCGGGCCCATATGCGATCAATTGGGTTCTAGTGCTCACTAAAGATTTAAGTGTAATTTTCGAATTTGAGGTAGAGGCTACAAATTTGTATAAAATAGTGGGAGGACCTTTAGACTAAAGTCCAAGTCTTTAGGGTATTGTCAATTCATATTGATAGCCGATTTTCTTTTTATGCAGAAATGGCCACTAGTTTGTCACTTCGTTCATTGTTGGATAATGACAAGTTGACTGGACCCAATTTCAATAACTGGCTTAGGAAACTTAAGATTGTGCTAGAGCATGAACGGATCCTTTATGTGATAACGGATCCAGCACCTGAGCAGCCTGCTGGTAATGCACGGGGTACGATCAGAGAAACTTATCAGAAGTGGCTCAATGACCGTATCACTGTCCGATGCATTATGCTTGCTGCAATGAGCGACGAGTTCAGTCGCCGGTTCGAGAATGCCCAGCCCGAAATTGTTCAAGTGTTGAACGAATCTTTTGGCACTCCCGACGACGTTGAAAGGCACAAGACTAGTTGTGCTATTTTCAGTGCACGGATGAAGGATGGGGCATCGGTGACTGATCATGTATTGTACATGATTGAGTTGATCGAGCGCCTGAGCACTCTCGATTTTCCCTTCATGATCAATTGGAAAAAGATGCTATACTGAACTCTCTTCCTGGTTCGTACCGCCCATTTCTCACCAATTTTCGTATGAAAACCGGTAGTAAATTATCACCAATTGTTGGGTTTACTACAAACTTTTGAGAAGGATCACCAACTCCTAAAAGGGTCGGTGAATTTAGTGGGAGGTTCGTCCAAGGGTCGTGGTCCCTTTAAGAAAGGGAAGAAGAAAAACAAAAATCAAAAAAAAAGGTGCATCATGCTGAGCAAGTCAGACTAAGAAGAAGAAGGCTGATCAGAGTAAGGCAGAGTGCTTCTACTGTAAGAAGCAAGGGCATTGGAAGAGGAATTGTCCTCTGTACATTGCATCTCTTGATCCGAACAGGCCAAAAAAAAGTGGAAAATCAGTTGCAATCAAGGTATTTATATGATAACGCCTTGTAATTTTTCTATTTGTGATAATTCGACTTGGGTATTGGATACCGGTAGTCCTTTTAATATTTGCAATTCGTTGCAGGGACTTCAGGTCAGTGAGAGGTTTGAAGAAGGAGAAAGATTCCTGAATGTTGGAGATGGAAGACCTATTCCAGTTCTAGCTTTAGGAATTCTTAAACTTGTATTCAGCTCTCATATAAATGTCCTTAGTGATTGTCACTATTGTCCAATTTTTTATTGAATGTCATTTCTGTAGGCCTTTTGGCCAAAAATGTTATAAATATCAATAAAAAAGGATTATTGCAATATCATTTGGAATGGTGTTGCTGTAATGAATGGAATTTGAGTAATGGCATTTACATTTTGTCACAGCCTGTTCATGTAATGTACAAGTCCAATAAGCGCCCTAGAATAGATAATGTCACGGATGTCTACCTTTGGCATCATAGGCTAGGTCATATTAACAAGAACAGGATGAACAGGTTAAATAAAGAGGGAATCCTCAATGTTAATGATTGTGAATCATTAACAACCTGTGAATCATGCCTTCTTGGTAAGATGACCAAGTCACCTTTTACTGAAAAAGGTGAACGAGCCAATGACTTATTGACCCTAGTACATTCTGATGTATGTGGGCCAATGAGCACAAATGCTAGAGGGGATATGCATATTTCATTACTTTCACAGACGACCTTTCGAGGTATGGTTATGTCTATTTAATGAGACATAAATCTGAAGCATTTGAAATGTTCAAATTGTATCGTAATGAAGTAGAAAAACAAACTGGAAAGAGTATTAAAACTCTTCGATCAGATCGAGGGGTGAATACCTTTCCAATGAGTTTTTGACATATCTGGAAGAGAATGGATTCTTTCCAATGGACTCCTCCTGGTATACCGCAGTATAACGTGTCAGAAAGGAGAAATCGAACTCTATTAGATATGGTTCGATCCATGATGGGGTTTGCTGATCTGCCCATATCCTTTTGGGGATATGCACTTGAGTCAGCCTGTTATATACTTAATAAGGTTCCAAGTAAATCTGTGAATAAAACACCACATGAGATGTGGACGGACGGAAACCGGTACTCTCTCACCTTAGGGTTTGGGGGTGTCCGTACGTCAAACATTTGAAGCAGACAAACTTGAACCCAAGTCTGACAAATGTTTCTTTGTCGGTTACCCTAAAGAAACTAAAGGATATTATTTCTACCTTGCTGAAGAACAAAAGTTGTTCGTAAGCAATAGAGCTTTTCTTAGAGAAAGAATTCTTAGTGAAGGAACTAATAGCTCTAATGTTGACTTAGGAAAGTTCAACATGTAGAAGATCCGACACCATCCACTGAACCAATTGAGTCGGATTTGATTAGATCAATCAGAACCCATCTTAGATGCACCATTAAGGCGATCAGGTAGAGTACCACGTCAGCCGGACAGATACTATGGTTTCTTAGTCCGGGACGGGGATCCTGTCGAACTTGATGAAAACGATGAGGATCCGATCACCTACATGGATGCAATGCAGAGGTATGACTCTGATGCATGGCTTGGAGCCATGCAATCCGAAATGGAATCCATGAAGGTCAATGATGTATGGACATTAGTTGACCCACCCAAAGGGATTAAACCCATAGGGTGTAAGTGGATTTTCAAAAGAAAACGGAGCGCAGACGAAAGGTAGAGACCTATAAAGTCCGTCTGGTTGCCAAAGGATATCGTCAACGTTATGGTATTGACTATGACGAGACGTTTTCTTCCTGTGGCAATGCTCAAATCCATTCGGATTATGCTTGCGATAGCAGCACACTTAGATTATGAAATCTGGCAAATGGATGTAAAGACCGCTTTTCTAAATGAAGATTTAGAAGAGGAGGTGTATATGATGCAACCTGAAGGTTTTATATCTACAGATGAGTCTAAGGTGTGCAAGCTTCAAAAATCCATTTATGGATTAAAGCAAGCTTCACGGAGTTGGAACATACGATTTGATAAGGTGATCAAATCGTATGGCTTCATTAAGAATGAAGAGGAACCTTGCATTTATAAATGGGCAAATGGTTCAGTTATTATATTTTTTTTTGTATGTGGATGACATTCTTCTAATCGGAAATGACATTCCTGCATTACAAGGAATAAAGGTTTGGCTATCATCTCAATTTGCCATGAAGGATTTGGAGAAGCATCTTACATCCTAGGGATGAAGATTTATAGAGATAGATCTAGAAGATTGCTTGGATTATCCCAATCCACATACATTGATACTATACTGAAGAGGTTCAGTATGATTAATTCCAAAAAGGCTATCTTCGATGGGCCATGGAATTAACCTCTCTAAGAGGGATTGTCCGACAACCCCTCAAGAAAGAGAGAGTATGGATAGAATTCCATATGCTTCGGCAGTGGGATCTATAATGTATGCCATGACATGTACTAGACCAGACGTGGCATACTCACTAGGAGTAGTGAGCAGATACCAGTCTGATCCAGGTAGCAACCACTGGAAGGTTGTAAAAACCATCCTTAAGTATTTGAGAAATACTAAAGACCAGTGGCTTGTCTACGGTGATTCTGACTTAAAACTTGAGGGATATACCGATTCAAGTTTTCAGTCAGATCAAGATGATAGCAAGAGCGTGTCGGGATATATCTTTACTCTTAAGGGTGGGGCCATCTGCTGGAAGAGTTCCAAGCAGCATACAGTGGCAGATTCTACATGTGAAGCAGAATACATCGCAGCATCTGATGCCGCCAAGGAAGCTGTATGGTTGCGAAGTTCATCACTGAGCTTGGAGTGACACCCTCCATTGATGGTCCAGTGACTGTATTTTGTGACAACATTGGAGCCATAGCTCAAGCAAGAGAACCCAAAGCATCAGCGGACCAAGCATATTCTACGTCGCTACCACCTGGTTCGAGAGATCGTCGAACGAGGTGACATTGATCTTCAGAAGATTGATACAAAAGAAAATCTGGCTGACCCATTTACCAAAGTCGGCATCAAAGAGTTCAACGAACACAAGTCGAAGATGGGTATTAGATACTGTGCCGATTGGCTTTAGGCTAAGTGGGAGTTGTTGGGAATTGTATCCTAAATGTCAATCGTCAGCATGTTGATGATTGAATTTTGTAAATGAATTGATAAATTAATAAAGTGTTATTTGGCATTATTCATCATTTCATTGTACATCTTCAAATGAACTTTTATATGATGAAGTCCTTAGGACTTGTTTTATGATAAAGGAGGATTTATCTTCAAGTCCTTAAAACTGTTCGCGATCAAATGATATGCTGTTACTAGGACGACAGCATTATCGAGATTAGGTCGTGTGTGACATATACGTTGGTTGTCCTCTTAACCAAGGAGTGTGGAGACACTGATATGTCACACAGGTGAAGTGTAGGAGTACATTTCACTGAACGTGACCAATTCGGAACGCTCTACTGTCAAGAGATGTTCCGAGTGGATATGGGTATAAGTTTGGCCCTCTGACCTGAGACCGCAACCTGTGACTAGCAAGCAACTCACTGTACTTTGGTACCGGACTACCTGAATTTCTAATTCAGTGACGGAAGGTCACTGGGTACAGTCAAGTACTTGCGTAGTCAGTTGTGAGTCAAGATGGAATTGACCCCTCCTGGAAACAGAGATAATGCCTTGTGTTCAATTTAGCAAAACCTTGGCCAGGGTAATCCTTGTGAGGAGTCATAGGATTTCTAAAGTTGAATCACATCATGGATGCACTTATTACAGAGTTGACAGAACTCTGAAGTCATCCTGGCATTTAGGAGTCATAGGGATAAATTATACGGTAACCATAGTCCAAGGGTTCTTGAATGTTGCTTTGCAATCATTCGGCCTATCCGGACGTCGGGTACCATTGCTAGATGGTCATTTCGATTAGTACAAGAAGTTTTTTTGTGCTACCGGCTTAGGTTCGAACCTATGGGGTCACACATAGAAGTTTCTAGTTGATCAAATGGCTGATTGATGATTAAGAATCATTCAGGGTAATTTGGTCAATTCGATTGACAAATTATCCTAAGCAAAAGTTGCATTAAAATAATTATTGAATTATTGGAGGGTTAATTAGTAATTGGATTACTAATAAATTCAATTTGATTGAATTATTGGACTTTAATTAAGCCAAATTGAATTAGATTCAATTTGGGCTAAATTAGGGTTTGACCTAATTCGATCGGGTTCGACCCGAGCCGATTGGGCATAACCTAATTGATCGGAACTTGACCCAATTGGATTGGGATTGACTCAAGTCAATTAAGAGTCCTTATTTGATGAGGATTAAGAGTCCAAATAATCAAATTTATTATGGAGAAGAATTCCTAAAATTTAGGACCCTAGCTTTCTTTCTTGGAGAAGAAAATACCTCATCCTTATCCCTAAAAGCAGTGGTGCCTATCCTCTTTATTTTTGGCCAATTTTTGGTGTGAGGAAAGAGGAGGCATGGGGCTATTTTTCAGAAAAATATGGCACCTCAAATCTTCCTAAAAAGATAGAATCAAATCTCTAATTTGTAGGGACTGCATGACGCATCAAGCAGGTGGCGTGCAGCTGAAGTTTGGGGTGCAATAATCCCCTATTTTTAGGGATTCTTGGCACAAGATTAAAAGAGAATTTGTTCATCTCTTAGCTGCCGATTCACCAGAATTCTAAGAAAGGGTTCTAAATTTTGAAAAATTCTGAGAGCCAGCCACCTTCTCTCCTCCTTCTTCTTCTTCATCTCCATCCTTCATCCTCTCGAAGAAGAATCAAAAGTTGAGTGCTTCGAGGGAGAAAGTTTCAGCCACTGTAGCACCTCTGCACAAGCTAGCACTCCTGTAGTTGTGGATCTTTCTAGAGCTTCGCGTGGACGATATGTAGAGGCCCGACACGTGTGCAGCTATACAAGGTGATCAAGGCATCATCAAAGTTCTCAAAGCAAAAAGGTATGAGATCTGATCTCATTAAAAATTAAAATTAGAAATCAACTAGGTTGCTGAAATTCTACATGACTACATGTTAGACATAGAATCATGCCTACTTGTTTAGGATAAATGTTTAAAGTTCTGGATCTATTTTTGTTGTAGAGATATGATCTCTAGCATGCATAGAAATTAAATAGTTTAATTCATGCTTCCATTGTAAAATTCTTAAAAATATATGCATGCGACCACCAGGGTTTCCAACACTATCAAGTTGATAATTATGTCTTTTCTATCTAAAGATAAAGTTCTGTATAGATTATCTTAGAAATCGTTTTAGTTATCTCAGTTTATTTCCATATATTGTAGTTGATCATGCCAAATTTTAAGTTTTCGACCTACTTTTGACCGAATTCTCCTCCTTCAATCTGTACCTCCACACTTAGTAAAATTAATTATGTTCAAATTCTCTCTAATCTAGCCAGGGTCACATGATTCACACCTGCTCTATTTTTATCAAACCTAATCCACGTGGCTCTTGCTTTTGGCCATTAGCTAATTGTTGAGATGTGATTCAATAGGGGAGGAAAAAGAAATTCTTAGCCCAATCAACTCAAATTTCTCAAAATATTTAGTAAAAAGGTAGAATAATTGGAGAAAGTAGAGTTTAAGTCACTTTTTCTTTCATTGATGATCAATTAATGATTTAAAAACTGAGGTGTATAGTCTCTATTTATAATAATGATGAGGTATGCCTTTCACAATTTTGGTCAGATTTTTCTTGTAGTTTGAATAGGATTAGCTTTCTAAAAATAAACATAACTAGTAGAAATAAATATGAAAAATATTAAAATCCTACAGAAGATAGATCTTATAATTTCTACATCAACTTTGCCTTTCATTGCTTTGCTTAATTCTTCCTAAATTGGAAGATAGACTCAATCAAAATCGTTTTCGAAAAAAAACTATTAGTTTGACTGGCCTATTTCAGAGCCTAATTTGATAAAAAGATTATTTCAATCAGACGTTGTATAACCAAGTTATAGTCTCCAAAAGTTAAGCATGCAATTAATTTTTTGATGCGATGGATCTCATCCAACCCTACTTGTAGTAGCTAAAGTTGTCCACATCGAGTTTGGTGAGCTCATAGTTACGGTTCATCCTATTTAGGAGAATTTAGCTTCTATTAAATCAAATTGAAGGCAAGAAATACTTGTTTTTCTACCTCACAATTGAACCACTTAGTTTTACTTCGAGAAGGTTTCCATTTTTGATCTTTCTTGCTAGATGGTAGATTCTCATCTCCAGACATGAGAAATAACTTGTTGTAGGAGTTCCTGGTGCTTGTGCTGAAGGTGTTGCCAATTGAGCGATCATCTTAGTGAATTGGGCAATCTTCTCATCTAGTTGTGGGAGACGTTCCTTCATCTCATCATCCATCAAGATAGAACTAACAACCGTACTCATCTTTATCCTTCAAAATACTTGAAATATGGATAGCCATTCTTCATTTTGCTTGTATTGCTCATGCGTTTGGACACAAATTAAGGCTTCTATAAATATAGAGGATCAAAGCTCTAATACCAAACTTGATCTATTAGAGAGAAGAAAGAAAGAATTCTAATCAATCCACTCAAATCAAATCTCTTAATAGAAATATAGAAATAGGTAGAAAAATTGGTAAAAATAGGGTTTAAGTTTTTTTTCTTTTATTGATGATTCAAAAATTGAGGTACACAATTTCTATTTATAATAATGGTGAGGTTTGCCTTTCACAATCTTGGTCGGACTCCTCTCCTAGTTCAAATAGGGCTAGTTTTCCAAATATACATACAAGTGTCAAAATAAACTAAATTTAAAATTTTTTTAAAGGAGGTAGATCTTGACTCCTACATCAACATTGTCTTCTGTTGCTTAATTCTTTTTGGATTGAGAGATACTCTTGGTCAAAATCTTTTTGAAAGAAAATTTTTAGTTTGATCGATTTGTTTTGGAGCCCAAGCGATAGAATTTCAGTATCCAATTTGAAAAAAATATTCTCTGAATTGGGTATCATACGACTAAGTTATGGTCTCCATAAATTTGGAATACAGTTTGGATTTCTAATATGGTAGATCTTGCTCCTGAATCTTATATAGCTCTACTTCTAGTGGCCAAAATTGTCCACACTGAGTATAGTGATCCTCCTGGATCAAGATATGGTGTAAACAATACCTCCATATCTTATTGGCAGATGATGAAGAGATCGATAGGATGTCTATCATCATCCCCTCGTATCTAAGGAGTCATATCTCAATTTGCTGATTGATTATTATTTCTCTTTTATTGAAGTATCGCTTCAATAAGCTGCTCATATCTTTTTCATTTCCCTAGGCTTGATACTTTGACATGTTTTCTTTCAAAAAATACTCTCGTGTGCCGAAATGGCCCACACATTGCTCAAAGGATCTTCCGCATCTATAGAAATCCAGCTATACCTTTAGCATTAATGGGAATCTTAATTTATCTATTAGTAAATCACACTTCTATTCTATAAATAGGCTCTATTACGTAAATCACACCTTTTTTCCTTTCTGACTATTCTCATGCCTCCTGGTCTTCTTATACTTGTTTTAATAGATCGATTTTTGATTGATTTGCTGAATTGAAAATACCATAACAAATCGGGGTGTCATCATAAATTTATTTTGTTGCTAAATTGGAATACTATCACCACCACTTTGCTATTTAGTTGAGACCTTCTAAATTAGCTTGCAAGTCGATACAATCCAACCGGCCTTCGGCTTTCCTAAGCTTTACTTTTTGTGGGGTGATGGGAGAAGATTTCTGCATATTTCCACTTTTATCAACTATATCTGTACCTAAGTTTTAGGTTTACTGCACTTATTTTATTTTGAGTTAGCACGTGCATGTTTGTTAGAATGGTCACCATGGGTGGCTGCATGGCGGAGATCTTTAACTTCGATGTCAACTCCAGCATTAGGTACCTGTCAAAACTAAAGCAATGGTGGTCCTTCAACTACTAAATGACTACTTTGAATAATGTAGGAGTAGATGTGTCACCCAGTGGACAATGATGAACAGTGGATTGATAATTTGGAATTTCAGCTAAAATGATAAGTCGTACAAAAGTGTGATTGTGGTATGTGGTCTTATCAACTGAGATGAATAAGACTAATTCCACAGTCATTTGGCTAATAGTCAAATTCTATGTTAGTTGGCTCATCTATTGTGCAGTCGTTATGTCTGATTGAAAGATACGAGGTATCGAGTCCGAATTGAATCAAAATTTAGATTGATGCGTGATATCGAGCGGGCTAGACCTGACAAAGATAATTATATTATTCCTCCTATCCAAAGCAAAGTTTTGTTAGCACCTATGAATGACAAGACTTAGTTGCCTGATACATCCTCCACATTTAAATTGGCATATTTCTGCAACCACTCGATCGATCCAGTGTTGCGAGAATCACACCAGACATGCAGCCAAGCTAGCATTTGCTATTTGGATGTTAAATAACACATTGTTTATGTGTAATATTTCGCAACGATATTGAGATCTATTTTGTGGGCCAACTGATTGAGTTGGGAGTTATTGTGGATAGGGGCAGATATTCCTTCTCTTGATTAAAAAGAAAAGAAAGATAGATTTCTTAATGATATATGTGATGGTAAATGCAATCCTATGCATCATATTTGTGAGATCCAGCCTAGAATGGGCTGTTTGGTCTGAAGTTGGTGGGCCCAATGGGTTTCAACCCATGGCCAAGGAGAAACCAAAACAAAGGATCGTGATCGCGATCCTCTGCTCCGGTTTCCTAGGGCGTAATGGGGGCGGGATCCGCAGCAGCTCCACGGTGGCTTTGCAGCAGCCCCGCAGTTGCTTGAATGGCAGTCGATCCTGCTTAATCGCCGCGAGAATTGTGGCGGTGAGCGAGTTGTCCCCGTTTGGAAATTCTCCTATAAAATCCCTCGATTTCTAATCAATCCACCGCTAGGCATCCCTTCCTTCTTCCTCACCCTCCGACAGCCATTGTGTCGCCGAATTTGAGCTCAACCACCCCGAATTCTCTTTCTTTCTCTCTGGATTTTCAATGGCTCTGCTTTTCTCCTGCTCTGAGATCTACTTTTCCATCGAGAGCCCACCACCGCGCGAGAGCCACCGCCATCTGCCGATGAGTTCCCCCGCCTTGACTTTTCTTCATTGCTCGAGGAAGCCGCCTGTGAAATAACGCCCCTTTTGGAAGGGCCAGAGCAAGGGATCACAAACGCGATCCCCTCTGTCTTCTCCAGGCGCAGAGACGCCGTGGGCATCCCGCGGCTGCACCACGGTCGTCCTGCGTCCACCCCACGGCCGCATGAGCGGCCTCTGATTTCGCCCAACCCGCTGCGAAAATTGTGGTGGAGATTGTTGAAAAAAGGTGATAAAACCCTCGTTCCTCCTCCTCCGGAGATCACCCGAGCCCTCCTTCCTCTCCTCCATCTCCTCCTCTTCCTTTCCTCCCTTCTTCTCCTCCCTCTGCTCTTGCTTCCCAAGTGGTCGGCGTGCTGCCTCGGCCAACCACCATCACTACCCGAGTCCCCTTTTTTTTGATCTATTTTATCCGTCGGAAAGCCCCACCGCCATCGCCGTCGCTTGACCACCGGACTGAGCCACCCGCAACCGAGATCCACCGCCTCCGTCGACCGCCGGTAAGCCCCTTCTTTGGTTCTTCATTCCGTTGCCATATATCCTTGCGTTCTTCCCCTATTTCGGCCCCCATAAACCGAGACCATGCTGGGTTGTTCTTGACCCCGACCACCACAACGGCCGTCGACCGCCACTGCGGCCAGTTGGCCGTCGACCGAGCAACGGCCCTGACCGCCTAGGCCGGCCACCCAACCGGATCTCCTTTCCCCCTTCTCCTTCCTCCCTATCTTGAGTCGGTTGGGAGGAAAAGACTCCCTGTTGTTATGATGGACTGTGAATAGTGTTTTGGGCCCTATTCACTGCGGGCCCAACTTGGGCCCAGTCGAAAATCCGAAAATCCGAAAACCCGAAAATCCAAAAATCTGAAACCCGAAACCCAAAATCCGAAATCCAAATCCGAACCCGTTTGGCCAATAAATGAAATTTTGCAGTGAAGCCCTTAACAGTATATTATTTCACAAAAGAGCTTTCTGCAATTTATGTTTGATCCTTATAAGAAAGATTATTACATAAAGGTCCTCAAATATATTTATTTGGTCCTTTTACTCAAGTTTTATTACAGAATAGTATTTTATAAGGATAGATAATCAATTAAAGACCAACTTTGGAGGCCCTATTGGACCAGGTCTATGCAGGCCCATTGGGCCGTATTCGTTGTGGGCCCTATCAGGTCATGCCCATTATGGGCCAACTCTAGGCCCTGTTGGGCCCGTGTCCAATAGTATTATTTTATTTTTTTTAGCTCTGAAATTAACAAAAAAATTAATTAAATTTAAATAGGTGAACCTAATCCGCCTACCTGAAGTAAGAGTTAAGCGAGAAGAGGTAAGTAACTTAATACTTCAAGTGTGATTTCCAAATTATTTGATAAATTGATTAAATTTTGACATATATTTTGTATTCAGTAAAATGGGTCAGACATGTTAAATTTTATTTGAAAATTATGTTATATGCTCTGAAATCCATAAAATATGATTGGACAATTTATGAAATCTATTTTTGTATATATGCATTCTCAGCATGGCTATGATCTGTTCTATTCTGTTCTGGCCCCGTCAATGGGGATTATACATTGGACCTATCGACTTGTAATCTATGAGAAACCGGTTTCAACAACATGCCACTGGTGATTAGAATAGTGGTTTTTGGACACCGTTGCCCTCAGGACTAGCAATAGTGGTTTTTGGCACTTTGTGCAATCCATGCCACTGGGTTACGTGGCCGTAGCCTATTATGTTGAGATTCTGATATCAGAGTTTTTTTAAAAAATGATAATAAATTGTGGAAAGAGAAAAATGATGTTATTTATGATTTATTATCCAATCATTATTTTATATTTTGATCTGATATGCTCTGACCCCACTTTGAGATATTTTGGTTGCTTATTGGGTTAGTGTAGCTCATTATTTTATTTTCTCTATTTTTCAGATCCGGAGACTTGATCGCACGGGATTGGGGAGTGCGTTAGATGTTCTGATAATTTCATCAGTTATTAGCATTTTAGTTGGATTGATTAGAGTATTTGTCTTACGTCAGCATATGTTATTTGAAATTTTTGTAAGAACTATTTGATTAAATTATTTATGTCAATTTTAAGTATTTGTATTTTCTTCGATATGATCAACTGCCTTGCACACCTGTGCAGTCCGCCGTGCGGACATGTGGCGTCTGCCGCACTCGGAGCTTGGGGCATGACAGATTTGGTGGTATCAGAGCTTAGGTTTAAGGTTTCTAGGGATTGTGTTTGAAACAGTCATATTTGAGCCTAAGTTTTAAGATCCTTAGGATTCGTTAGAAAGTTTGAGAAATGGATAGGAATTGGGCAATAAGACACAAATTTTGTTTGCTTTTGATATTGGTAAATTTGTGTTATTTTATCTGAATTTTATTTGACATGCTTATTAGAAGTAGAATGCTAGCTAACTGTGCTAGTAGCCAAAGTGTGAATAAACTATTTTGAGAGAGTTTTCTTGATGGAGTAATTTGTATTTTAGATTATGATTAAATGAGATTTTGATAAAATTGAGTGAAGGACTATTAACCATGGAATATTATTGAGCATTGTAAATTATTAGCTTATTTGCTATATAAGTGAATTTGGAAGTTCAACTTTATATTGGGTACTGTGATGTTACTTCTAGCTTGAAGTCAACTATTTTGCTGAGAAGTTGAGGTTCATTCATAAAAAGTTTCTAATATTTGAATTTGGAAAGATTTTATTATATTTATTAAAATATTTTTTGAGGTTAAAAATCTATATATGGATCATACATGAAACTATTACATATAAGAAAAATATATTTGGGATGAGCCTTAAGAATTCTTATTTGGCTCTACTTGAGACTTGAAACAATTAAGATTGATATTCTGATGGAAAGTCAATTAGTAGATCTTGAGAATATTGGTGGATTAAAATGTTTTTGGGTTGGTTGAAAATAGGACTTGTTTGATTTGGAAAAGTTCTTGATGCTTTTCCTTGTTAAGAAAAAAAAATCATTGGAAAGTATAGTATTTTTGATTTTGATCGATATGGATGTCATTGTGTTATTAGTAGATTCTCTAAGTCTAGTAGATTCACAAGATCCCGAAATGTTTGCAGTATTGCAAATAAAAATATTTTTTTTCTTATTTGAGGAATTGATCTCAATGTAAAATCATAGAGCTTATATCTTGGTGGAATTTTTTGTAAATCTTTGAACTAGATTATTAGATTCTTGTGAGTTAAATATTTATAAATCAAGGCCAAGAGTTGATTATGGATTTTGTATCACCATATGAGAAATGCAAGTGGGATTTCATGAGAGGCCCAAATAAGTTTAGCCTAAAAGAAAAGATTCGGGATAATTGAGTAGGCTCCTGGGTAAGTTAATCTAGAATCTTTTAATTATTGAAGCTTAGAATAAATATCAACTTGTATAATGGAATTGTCAAGGGAAACTAGAATTGGCTTAGTTCAAATTTGAATCTAGAATATGATTACTTGATCATATGATGGTACAAATACGACAACCATCTCAAGGGTTAATCATGACCTAGTGTACTTGGGAAGCAAGGATAAAATTTTGTTTGGTTATTATAAAAAAAAATGTTGATGATCTAGGATCATTAAGAAATTTTGGAGAATATTGATCAGAGTTGCGCAGCGAAAGTTTGATGGATTGAGTCAATTTAAACTGGTCAAAAATATTGACTGTGTTTTGGTAATATGTTATGATGAAAGACATATTGTTCAATAATGAAAGATTTTGTTCATAAGGAATGGTGAATACTATTGATTCTAAGGTCAATCATGATATGATTATATTATCTCTTGGATAGACTTTGCTATTTTTGGATATGCTAAGAAAATAATAATAATAACAATAATAATTTGAGCGTATCATGACTCGGGTTAGTTGATTGTTGACCAAATATGGTCTAATTTGTTAAGTATCTGAATAAACCATGTATTATTTGCTCCCATCTTATGATTTATAAGTTTAAGTTAAAAACTTTGTGGCATATTGAATCATGGTATCAATACTTTGCCTTCTCAGACCTGCTCTTGTGATTTGATGCAAATCATTTTGAGATAGACCGTTGCTATCTAATGATCATCAGTACATATTCATTTTGTGAATTACATTTCTAGCCATTTAATGATTTGACTCTAAGGTTGGTTATTATTCTTTGAGCGATCACAACTAATTTTAATCAATCCTATTGTGAATTGATCCTGATTCGACCTCGAATGAACATGCATCAAGATGATAATTTCAATCTGGGATTTTAGTTAGTCACTTATCTAGTGTTAATTTTGCGAGTTTATATGAAATTTTTGATAATTGATTCAAAGTTATCTATTACACTGATTTTGATCGAGAAGAATAAGTTCTTGGATTTATATTTCTCAATGGGCTGAGCATCTGAAAGGCCTAGATCTCTTAAATTTCGAGGATGAAATTTTTATAAGGGAGAGAGAATGTGAGATAACGCCCCTTTTGAAACGGGCCAGAGCAGGGGATCGCAAACGCGATCCTCCCCGTCTTCTCTGGGCGAAGAAACGCCATGGGCATCCTGCGGCTGCACCGCAGTCGTCTCGCGGCCGCATGAGCGGCCACTGATTTTGCCCCACCACCGCAAAAATCGCGGTGGAGAGCCATTGAAATGGGGCGATAAAACCCCCGTTCCCGAGCCCTCCTTCCTCTCCTCCCTTCTTCTCCTCCCTCTGCTCTTGCTTCCCAAGTGGTCGGCGTGCCGCCTCGGCCAACCACCATCACCACCCGAGTCCCCTATTTTTCGATCTATTTTGGCCGTTGGAAAGCCCCATCGCTGTCGCCGTCACTTGACCGCTGGACTGAGCCACCCGCGGTCGAGATCCATCGCCTCCGTCGACCGCCGGTAAGCCCCTTCTTGGCTTTTCGTTCCGTTGCTATATATCCTTGCGTTCTTCCCCTGTTTCGGCCCCATATACCGAGACCATGCTCGGTTGTTCTCGACCCCAGCCACAGCAACGGCCAGCAGCCGCCATTGCGGCCGGCTGGCCGTCGACCGAGCAACAGCCCCGACCGCCTAGGCTGGCCAACCCGAAATTCGAAACCCGAAACTCAATACCCAGTTCAGACCCGAAACCCGAAAACCCAAAAACCCCAAAATCTAAAAATCCGAAATCCAAAATCCAAAACCCGAAACCCAGTTCAGACTCGAAACCCGAAATCTGGAACTCAAAACCCGAAACCCAAAACCTGGAACCCAGAACTAGAAACCCGAACCCGTTTGGCCGATAAATGAAATTTTGTAGTTAAGCCCTTAACAGTATATTATTTCACAAAAGAGCTTTCTGCAATTTATGTTTGATCCTTATAAGAAAGATTATTACATAAAGATTCTTAAATATATTTATTTGGACTCAAGTTTTATTATAGAACAGTATTCTATAATTAAGTATTAGTTCCTGCAATAAATTTCATTGCATAAATAATCCATTAGAGACCAACTTTGGGGGCCTTATTGGACCAAGTCTATGCAGGCCCATTAAGCCGTATCCGTTGTGGGCCCTACCGGGTCATGCCCATTTTGGGCCAACTCTGGGCCCTGTTGGGCCGTGTCCAATAGTATTATTTTTAGTTTTTGCTTAGCTCTGAAATTAACAAAAAAATTAATTAAATTTAAACAGGTGAACCTGATCCGTCTACCTGAAGTAGGAGTTAAGCGAGAAGAGGTAAGTAACTTAATACTTCAAGTGTGATTTCCAAATTATTTGATAAATTGATTAAATTTTGACATATATTTTGTATTCAGTAAATGGGTCAGGCACATTAAACTTTATTTGAAAATTATGTTAAATACTCTGAAATCCGTAAAATATGATTGGACAATTTATGAAATCTATTTTTGTATATATGCATTCTCAGCATGGCTATGACCTATTCTGTTCTGTTCTGGCCCCGCCAATGGGGATTATACGTTGGACCTGTCGACTTGTAATCTGTGAGGAACCGGTTTCGACACC
This sequence comes from Phoenix dactylifera, assembly GCF_009389715.1. NCBI lineage: Eukaryota > Viridiplantae > Streptophyta > Magnoliopsida > Arecales > Arecaceae > Phoenix > Phoenix dactylifera. The sequence goes on along the minus strand of NW_024067902.1, from coordinate 131,578 downwards.
GTGCCACTGGAGATTAGAATAGTGGTTTTTGGACACCGTTGCTACCGGTGACTAACAATAGTAGTTTTTGGCACTTTGTGTAATCCATGCCACTGGGTGACGTGGCCGTAGCCTATTATATTGAGATTCTAGAAAGAGAAAAATGATGTTATTTGTGATTTATTACCCAGTCATTATTTTGTATTTTGATCAGATATGCTCTGACCCCACTCTGGGATATTTTGTTGCTTATTGGGCTAGTGTAGCTCATTATTTTATTTTCTCTATTTTTCAGATTCAGAGACTTGATCGCACGGGATTGGGGAGTGCGTTAGATGTTCCGATGATTCCATCAGTTATTAGCATTTTAGTTAGATTGATTAGAGTATTTGACTTACATCAGCATATGTTATTTGAAATTTTTGTAAGAACTATTTGATTAAATTATTTATGTCAATTTTAAGTATTTGTATTTGCTTTGATATGATCAGCTGCCTTACACGCCTATGCGGTCCGCCGTGCGGGCGTGCGGCGTCTGCCGCGCTCCGGGCTCGGGGCTTGACACCGCCTTTAAGACAGCCAGGGGGGTGTTACCCCCTTTCTTTCCCATTCTCTGCTTTTTTTGTGTTCACAACTTCTCCTCTATTTCGAGCCAAGTAGTTGGCCCTTCTCGCTAGAAGCCGCAGCTATCGCCGGCCGCCACTTCTGTCGACAGACGATTGTCGACCACCCAGGCCGGCTACTGTCGGACCTTCTGACCTCTCCTTCCCCTCCTTCATTCTTGTTCATGGCCGAATCCTTGCAACCATCTCACTGCCGGCTGCACCACCTTGCCGCTGGCCGCGCCTCTTCGAGCTGCTGGCTGGGCCACCGCTAGGCCATCGGCCACCCCTTCCTCTCCTCTCCTCTCCTCTCCTTCCTCTCTTCTTTCTCTTCTCATTTTCTCCCTGTTTCTTAATTCACGAGATGAAGAACACCATTTGGGCCATGACTGGGCTGTGTTCATCCAATTTGGGCCCAGTTCATTCATTTTGGGCCGTGTTAGGCCCTGTTCATCCCTTGTGGGCCGTATTCATTTTGGGCCTTTTCATTCATTATAGGTCGTATTCATTTTGGACTCTTCTCATCCATTGTGGGCCATAGTCATTTTAGGCCTTTTTCATCCATTGTGGGTTGAGTCCATTCACTTTGGGCCTTGTTCATCCATTGTGGGTCGAGTCCATTCACTATGGGCTTTGTTTATTCATATTTTGGGCCAAGAGGGAAAAAATAGTATCTGACTCTCTTTAATTGAGTAGGCTTAGATTTTTTCTAATGGTTGACTCGAACTACTCAGATCAGGCCTGTGATCAGGATCAGACCAAGACTTGGATCGAGATTCTCTCTCTCTAAGCAAGACTTAGGAATCTTTGTTCAAAGCTCGAACTCTTTTTTTGCTTAGATCCAAGTTGACCCCGGGTGGACGCCCAGCATCGTCACAGTACCTAGGCAATAGACTGACCCATTACTTCAACCCCAATTAGATTTGACCATTTTATCTTCACTGTTGAATACTCCTTGCTCGGACCGACCTGGGCACTCAAGCACAATCACTTGACCGAACTAATCTAGAGGCATGAAACTGTAGTATTTAATTTTGACTTTTAAAATAATATTTAAATTAATAATATTTTAATGATATTAAACAAGTATATCTTGTACGTTTGCCTGAAGTAGGCTTTAAAGCAAAACGAGATAAGTAGCCTAATGTTTCAAAGTATATTTCTCAAATTATTTGGTAAAATAATTCTTAGTTGACTAAATTTTGATATTTGTTTTGTACTTAGTTAATGAGTTAGGCATGCTAATAATCATTTTAAAAATTATGTTATATATTATAAAATTTGAAAAATATGACTAAACAAATTATGAAAAATTTATTTTGTATGTATGGTTATGATAATATATTTCAAGGAAAAAAATATTTTTTAATGATTTATTTCTCGGTCAATATTTTGTTCTTTAAGTAAATATTTGGCATACTTTGACCTTACATTGGGATATTATATTACTTACTGGGCTAGTGTAGCTCATTACTTTATTTCTCTATTTTTTAGATCCAGATGCATAATAGCACGAAACTGGAGAGTGCGTTAGATTTTCTGATGATACCTTTAGTTGATGGCGTTTGAGTCAGATTAGTTAGAGTATTTAATTTGATTTATGTTATTAGTTAACATGTGGACATATGTTGCATTGGAACTTTGTAAGATTGATTTGAATAAATTATTGATTAAATAAATTTTCAGAATTTAGTATTGCTTTGATATGATTTGTAGTATTGTATGCTTGTCTGTATAGCCTACCATATAGGTGTGCGGCATCTGTGACGCTCTAGATTTAGAGCGTGATAGCATTATATATATATATATAAAAAGAAATATGAAATTGGGAAACAATAATTTAAAAAGGTTACTTAAGATAATTATAAGGGAAAGCAATTAGACCACTCAGTGTATAAATTCAGAGGCAACTAATGAAAGTCCATTAATAAGTTATAGATATAAATTCTTGACCAAAAAATATTGGATGATTGAAACTCTTGTCGATGATCAAATCCCTGTAGACTTTAAGAAGTCCTGTCACTAGCACATGGTTAACATTGATTGCTTGAAAAGGATCCATCACAGCATTTGCCTTCCGGAAAGGAAAAGACGTGTAGGTGCGAGAAAAAGCCATTTGAAGTCCCACAAAAAATGACAAAGCCATCTGAAGAAGGGCCAGAGTAACAACGAAAGAAGAACATGGGCTAGAGTTAGGCCTTCTTTATGACTTGGTGAGGTAGGCCAGGTTTTCCTGCAAATTCCTGCGACCCTGACAGAGGCCAACGAGAAATTAACTCACGAGAGCATTCATAACACGTTGCGTTTCGATTCTTATGGAGATTCCTGGACCCCTAGGTTGGTGTCCTTTTATGTTTTATTGTCAATTAATTGTCCCCCTAAAATGAGAAAGATGCTCATCTTGACAGCAACCTTACACCTAACGGTCTTCCTGCTTACAAAGATCCATGCAAGCAATGGCGTGACAACGAGCCCTGTTATATTATCGCCTCCCTAGAGCTGCAACAAAAAAAAAAAAAAAAAGATTTTGACTGTAAACACTAGTGCTGTGTCCATGAGATACATGCAGCTTATTTATTAGGAAATAACATTTGATGGATAGATAGGATTGCATCAACAACAACTATTTGCACTATATTTGATAAAATGAATTTAATTTCTATTTTTTGGTTTATGTGCTTCTTTCTTTGTTTTTCTCATTTATATTACATAGTTGGTATGGAAGATCGTCTTTGCCAGAGAATGGTATTTCTTTAAGGGTTGAAACACACGGGAAACACTAGACTGTGAGATGTGCTAAATATTTGAAATTTGTGTTTCTCTAGCTTAAGTTATAGTTCTATATTTCTAAAGTCATTAGAGATATCAATAGAAGAAATCTTATTTCTGAGAATGCAATTTCTTCATTTATATCTGATAATATGATTTCAGGATATGATTAATGATATTCTTTTTGACAAAGTGAGAATATACAATGCTCATTAAGATATGGATCAAGGTAAATATAAACATTGCAAGGAAATAATCACCGCCATGGTGAAATTTTTTGGTTTGATAAGGAGAGAGGAAATTTTTCCATGGCATGCAATATTTTGTGAAGAAGTTTGCAATCTGCTGCGTGGAGGAGATATATGGTGGAGAGTACATGCCCGAGCAATGTAATGATATCGATTGAAATAACGATCAATCTGAATATAGTTAGTATGCTCATGAAACACCCTGGATTGCTAGTGATTTGAATGGCATTCCAATTGTCACAATAAAGAAGGGTTGGGGTTAGTGTCAATGACAACCCCAAGTCAGCAAGTTTTGCAACCAAATAACTCCTGTAGTGGCATCAGCTATGGCCAGATACTTTGCTTGGCCACTTGAGCGAGAGACTGTATCTTGTCTCCTTGCTTCTAAGATATAAGAGAGACTCCAAAGGTGACACTATGGCGAGTCATGGAGTGACAATCAGCAACCAGCCCAATTAGTATTAGAATATGTACAAGTCTGAAGTGAAGAAGAAGCGGGGAGAATAGCAAGTAATGCCAAGTATTGTAGAATAATGCGCTATCTGCGGAGCAGCAACAAACTAACTATACGAATAGCATAAGCAATATCTGCTTGCGAAACAGTAAGATAGAACAAGCTTCCAATAAGCTTAGGGGTAGTGACTAGTGAGTAGGATCAAGCAAGACTCACCATCATCAGGATTAAGCTTCAAATGAAGCTCACTATACGAGATACCTGAGTGTTTGTCAAGCAAACATGAGGTATAATATCCTCAGTATACTTCTGCCGAGAGAGCAAATTATAACCTCAAGGATCCTACGCAGCTTTGATCTCAAAAAAAAATAGTGAAAAGGAGCAAGATCTTTCATATCAAAGTACTGCTAAAGAAGCTTTTTGACGGACTGGATAACTTGAGAAGGGACAACAAGGCACGATCATGCTCACTTTGTATAGAGCCAACTAAGACGATTTTTTGACTAAACTGTCAAACTAGGCCCAAGAAAACTGCTTGAGCCCATATATAGCTCAGTAAAGATGATGAATATGTAGAGGAGGATGTGAAAGCCCCGAAAGAGGAAGCATGTAAACCTCCTCATAGAGATCATCATCAAGAAAAGCTTTATTTAAGTGAAACTGATATAAGGGTCACTGAGGAACTGCAGCAATCGCAATCAGCAATATCACAATAGTCTTTTGGCGATAGGAAAAAAAGCTTCCACATAGTCAACTCCATACTCACAAACCACTAATCAAGCCTTGTACAGCTCGATCGAACCATCTGAACTAGTCTTACTTTTATAGACCCACTTGCAAGAGATAGGATCTATTCCTAGTGGCAAAGGAACAAGATCTTATATCTGTATATGCTTAAGAGCAGCCAACTTCTTAGCCACAGCCTGCTTCCACCAGGGAATTTCAATCTTCTCCATATGTCTATGTCTCAGGATAACTTTACATGGATAGTAGAAAAACTAAAACCGGACAAAAATGCGTCTGCAGCAGTTGTAACCTGATAATCTTGAAGATGCTCCAAAGCATGATGATTGGAAGATGGTGCTCAAAAGAAGGCACTAAAGAAGTAGGATGATCAACTGTAGAAGGGATGACAGGATTACTGGGCAAAAGGTCTCCACAAGTAGATCATTATGTACTCTACTACTCTCCTTATATAAAATTGCATCATATGTCTTGGAACCGATCATAGTCAACATGGTAGACTAACCAATTAGAGCTCGTTATGAAGCCCCCTGGTCAACTTGTAAAAGCCCACCATGTGGCAAACCTAGAGATGCATAGAGAGTTCTTTGAATTTCAAATTTTTTCACCAAATAGCGATATCTTAGCCACGATTGCGAGCAGTTTCCTAAACTGCATGATAGGACACAGTGTAAGGTACGCAAGCGAAATACCCGTGCGTGATCTTCCATACGTACGATCGGCTACCAAAGATAGTCGATCTGCATACCCAAATCCCTTGGCAATAGGCAGAGATCCTCGGCTATACAAACTATTCGCAGGGACCCTCCAGGTAAGTGCTCTTAAGCCCTCTTAATCCTTTATGATATCGCTCAGTAGCTCTCATCACACCTTTGCTATTCCTTGAAAGTCCAATAAGAGGACTTCTTTATCTTTGCTATTTCAAGTAGAATCTGATGTCAGAGCGAACGTCCAAGCACGGTCTTCTCTTCCTAGCACCATCTTGAGAGTGACCAACAATAAAGCAATCGTCATCCAAGTACAACAACCATCACCTCACCTCCTAGGAGACACATCATGATCTTTAGTTGATCGCTATGGTTTGAACGACCAATTGTCCGAGCCCTCCGGCAACTCAGCCAGCTCAGCACCTTGGTCAGGCTAATTCCCAGTGACAACACTGCATGATAACTAGTCCAGAAAGTGGGGAAGATATAGAGGGTGAAGATGAGGATTCAATAGATTAGATGAAGGGATGGAGATCTTATCATAATGGTGATATGGATCAAGATAATTAAGACTCTCGATAGTGAATGAAGGGGAAGAAGGCAAAGAAGAGTATAGTAGGGGAGGTGCTTTTTTACATCTAGATGGTGGCCAAGAGTAGAATCCCCTTTGATTAGGTTTGGAGTTAGAACATACGAGGGTTATGTGACTCTTGCTAGATGGGATAGAATCTAGCCATGATCAATTTCATCCAGTGTGAAGGTACAAATTGAAGGAAGAGGGTTTAGCCATGATATTGATGAGCAGGCCAAGAGCTCAGGACTTGGCCAAGGTGACTGAAGCGATCTCATAAATACTCCTAGGTACAAGAACTATATTATAGGGTGAAATAGAAATGGCCAAGAAAAGCCATATTAGGATAAGCTAAGCCCAATGAGATATGATTTTCAATCTGACAGTTGATACAGGATGACCATGCTAATGAACGTGCATAGTGGAAGATAATTAGTGTCAGTTACTATAACTGCTAGAGGTGGAGGTCAGATATTGTAGTAACTAACAGAGGGGCCAATTGTTATCTTTTAGCATAAAAAAATAAAAATTATACTTTATAAAAGTTTCTTAACAATCACATCAATGCATTTTATTTTATCTTAGTCTATTGTAGTTTCTACCCTAGGAGTAAGAGTAACTTAGATTTCTGCTACTATAACTTAATACTGCATCCCTACTATAGTCCATTGTTACACTCCATATCTCTATCTACATCCATCTCCTTCAAATGGTCATGTGATAGTGAAATTTTTTTTTTGAAGGTCAAGGTATCTGGACCCACACTAATCTTTATCCTCTCTTCGACCATCATCATTTTTCTAGCTGGTTTGATGCTTATGGCATGCCTGCGCGCATCTACCCTCACCATTTGGCTTGTGGTTACTCTCTTTCGGCACATCTGAATGTGACTCCGCCAATGGGTTCCGTTGTATGTCTAGACAGGATGGAAAGAGCGCCAACAAGCGTTGTGGCATGCCTAGTGGGATCTTGTGTAGTCATCATCACATTGATTTCGGTAAGATGCTACATAGTTGCTATTATCTTGTCCTAAAAGGAAGTCAGAGAAGTAGCAGTAGAAAAAGCGGACGCTATGCTAAGGCCACTTTTAGAGCGATATATAAAATCTTTAGTGTTGCCCAGCAAGCAGCCCAAGAGGGAGGGTGAATTGGGTTTTAATTAAAATGTGGAATTTTTATCTTGTGATTCATCTGAAGTGTTAGTCTGGAATGTTAGAGAAATGAAGACAATGAGACAATGGAAGCAAAGCACAAACACACAAGGTTTATAGTGGTTCGGAGCTACCCTTGCTCCTACGTCCACTCCCGAAGTTTTACTTGAGATTTTCACTATAATTCTAGAATTACAGCACGGTTGTTTTACAAGCTCACAACCAAACTTGTTGTTTTAACGGCTCACAACGAACCACCTCGTTTGTTTTACTGGGCTCACAAATAACCCGGTTGGTTTTCACAAAGGATCACCAACTACAACCTTAGACCTCCTGATTCAATCCCTTGATTGAATCAAGCACCCAAATATAAAAATGAATGGGTGAATACAAGCTTCTAAGAAAGCAGATAAAACAATATTAACAAAATAGGAAAAAGAAGCTTCTCAGAGAATTTTTGCCAATTGAGATGCTACTTCTTTTCTTCTGGATCCTCTCCTGAATTAGTCAGCAGTGGAGGATCTTTCTATCTTGGCTCTGGTGCAAAGAAAGGATGGGTTCTCAATGAAGAGATGCTTTCTCCCAATTTTTTCTTTAAATGTCCTTTGAGCTCTTGTTTCAAACGATTTGCTTGATCCCGCCATTTTGGATTTTTTGTGTGTTACTGTTCCACTTAGAACAAGTCTTCTTATAGCTCTGTTTTGAAAAACTAGCCGTTAGACATAGAAGAATAGCCGTTCTGTCGCACCTGGCACTTCTGACAAAATGTCCGTTGAAGTTGGAGTCATCTCGCCCGTTCAGGAGTCGGCTAGAGTAAAGTGGGAGACGTCTCGCATGATTCTGGAGTCGGCTCTAGCTCGGGATCCCTCTAATAGGTTATCGGTCGATTCTCATTGGAGTCGGCTCGCACGGTTCGGGAGTCGTCTCGCATCTTGGTCCGCAGAAAAGGAGTGCTCTGCCTTTGTTTGAGAGGGTCGACTCGTAGCAGTTAGGAGTCGACTCGCGCTTCGTCCGAAAGATGAGAGACGCCTCGCACTTGTCTCGAGTCGACTCATGCTTTGCGATCCGAAATACACTTTCTGTCTCTCTGAAAGAGCCGACTCACACTTTGTGAAGACGGCTCGAGGATGTGCCAGTATGCCATGCTTGTGCCGGAGTCGACTTGTACTTCCTGGGAGTCGACCAAAGCTCTGGACAATGCTTGAATGGTTCCAAGACTTGAGTTTAGGATCCATGAACCATTTCCTAAAACATTCTTTTGAGGTTATAGCATTGTTACCCTGAAAATACTTATTTAAAACTGTTAGTCCAACAAGGAATGCACTCAAAATGTTTTGGCACATCAAAATCAAGTAGAGGATCAATCAATTACTCAACAATCTCCTCCTTTTTGATGATGACAAAACATTGAGTGTTTGCAACCAAGTATCAATTACATAAATATCTCCAATTAAGAATGTATGCTCAATTTTAATTTATCCAAGATATGAAAGATATGAGCAACAACTTCAATATTATAATGCTCTCCCTTTCACTTAGAATTGTGTAGTTATGTGAATTGTTTTGTCTAACCATTGTGAGTCTTTATATCCATGGTGAAACTTATCTCCCCCTTAATTTGAGCATTTATGTAAACATCGTTCATTTAGCTCCCCCTAAATTAGTGCATTTATTGTGCATTTATTTTGTCTTTACTATTTGTATTTAGTTCTTCCTTAATGCTTCTCTTCATAACTCTTCTCCCCCTTTTTGTCATCAGCAAAATATATTAGAGGAGTGCAGTGATCATAAGATACAGAGAAGATGAGAAAAGGAAATTGATCATTTCATTTCATCAAAATGGTGTATACATTTGTGATGTAGGAGTAGGTTCAAAGAAGAAAAAAAATACATCACCTGTGGAGAAAAAAGATCTGACATGAGTTAGTAGTCAAAGCAGTAGGCACACCAGTAATCCTATTCGTCATCTGAGGTAATGTTTTCAGGACTACTAACCCTAGAAGGAGGACCTCTAGGAAAATGCCTAAGATATCTAGTACGGGAGGCAATCTGTGTATGCTGTGGAGGTCTAGAATGCTTGCCGGCTCTCCCTCTAGAAGCATGACCTCTGGAAGATGATGCTGCTGGCTATCGACCTAGACCATTGGCAATCCTTTCTACTTTTGTCTCAAGGCTCTGGAGTCTGGCTTCTATGGCCTCAATCTTCTGGATACCCTGTTCTATCTTTCCGATTAGTTTGGTATTCACTTCATCTACAATCATTTTGGCAATTTTCTTCATTTGATCATCATCTAATCCCATAGGAAATTTTGCTGGCTGTCCAAATGATTCAGAAGATGAGCTATAAGAAGAGTCAGGTGATGAAGGTAAGTTAGGTGCAGCCTGTGCTCGTGCTCGGCTGGACTCACTTTCTTCTAAGTGTCTAGATCCTTTTTGTTGTCATTTTCTATTTATTTTTCTGAACCCCATTCTGTGCAAGGATTTTTCATTATATACATCAGCATTATGGAGTACTATCTGTGGCTTCTTTTCAGGGATGACAATTTCAAAAACTCTAAACAGCAAAGTGAGAGCCATTCCATAGGGTAAACTTAGCCTGGTTTTTGTGGCTGCCTCTTTCATATAGACCATCATCATTCTTGGTAAGTTCAACTGAATGCCCTTTAACACAGAATGCATAACCACAATGTCTCTCTCAGTCAGCCTCTCAAAACGTCTCGTCTTAGGAAACATAATCCTTGCTAAGATACTATGGAGTAACCTCATTTCTACAGGTAGTTGGATTGCTGTAATATTTTCTAAGGGACCTAAGTCATTCTTTCCTAGAATTGCTATAAGTGTCCTCTTTTTATCATCATGTCCTGTAGGAGAAGGTCCTTCATCTGGCATTTTCAGAACTCGAGCAAACAGTTGCTCAGTTATTATGATTTTGGTTCCTCTAACAGAGCAGGTCAGAGTTCCTGTCTGGGTATCGGCCTTCAAAGATCGGTAAAAATCTCTAACAAGGTCAGGGTAGATGGGTAAATCCAACGAGCACATGTAGTCCCAACCCAAAGCTTTCAACTTTTCTCCTATTGTAAATCTTTTCCTTGCTAGAAACTCGAAGTCAATCCTCCTACCTTTGGTTACAACTCTCTCGGCCGAAGGCGAAGGCGAGATCGAAACTGTGGGTTCTGGCGAACCGGTTCTTCTCCGTGTGGATTTTCCTTCCTCTTGAACCGTTTCTGCAGATCTCTTCCTTCGGAATGCGAGCTTCTTCCTAGGTCCCATCGGTGCGAAGATTTGGTGAAATCACGAAAGACCTTGAGGTTTTTCCTTAGAATCAAAGAGAGACGGTGGAGAGCTTGGGCACGAAGGGAGAGGGGTTGAAGGAGTGTTCGGAAGACAAACAATTTGCTTGTTGTTCCAGTGGATGTCCTATCGGTGAGTCAACTCAAGCTTTAATGAGTACAACTTTTTTCCAAAAAAAATCATCCGCCCGTCCTCGAGACGACTCGCGCAACAGCTCCAGTCGACTCGCACACGAGTCGACTCGTTGTTCTACCTCAAGTCGGCTCGAGCCCTGTCTAGCCCAAATGTATTTAATTGTCTTGGGTTCGAATAAATTTTGATCGAGTTCTACTGATTCCAACCAATTTATATGACAGTAATAGACTCAGATCAGATTGGAATAAGGCATGGAAGAATGAATTGAAGGAAGTAAAAGCATGATCATTGAAAAGGGTCAATTACTCCCAATTTTCTTCTAAGAGTACAGAACCTATCTTCATTCAAGGGTTTCGTAAAGATGTCGGCTAATTGATCATCGGTGCATACAAAATCAAGGAAAATGACTCCATTTGAGACATGATCCCTTATAAAATGATGTCGTATTTCGATGTGTTTAGTTCTTGAGTGTTGAATTGGATTCTTGGATAAATTTATAGCACTTGTATTATCACAGTTAATGGGTATTTTTGTTTGCTTGATCCCATAATCTTCTAATTGTTGTTTAATCCATAAGATTTGAGCACAACAACTTCGGCTGCAACATACTCGGCTTTCGCCGTTGATAATACAACCGAATTTTGCTTCTTACTAAACCATGAAATTAAGTTTTCACCTAAAAGTTGATATGTGCCACTAGTGCTTTTTCTATCTAATTTACATCATGCAAAGTCAGCATCTGTGTATCCTATTAATTTCAAACTAGAGTCTTTTGAGTACCATAATCCTATATGCTGAGTTCCAACTAGATATTTAAAAATTCTTTTAACTGCAAGTAGGTGTGAGTTTTTTGGATTTGATTGAAATCTGGCACACATGCATACACTAAACATAATATCTGGTCTACTTGCGGTAAGATACAAAAGGGATCCAATCATACTTCTATAGAGCTTTTGATCTACACTCTTACCTGCCTCATCCTTGTCTATTTTGCATGATGAGCTCATGGGTGTACCTATGGACTTATTAATCTCCAAACCAAATTTTTTGTGCTTCCCTTTGATATATTTGGCTTGATTAATAAAGATTCCATCCTTTAGTTGTTTGATTTGTAATCCTAGGAAGAAATTCAGTTCATCCATCATACTCATTTCAAATTCACTTTGCATTAAATCCACGAATTCTTGACATAAATTGTTGTTGGTAGCTCCAAATATAATGTCATCTTATCTTTATCTTTTCTTTTCAAAAATAAGGTCGTATCAACATGTTCCCTAGTGAATTTGTTTTCCAATAAAAATTTACTTGATCTATCATACCAAGCTCTTGGTGCCTGTTTTAGACCATAGAGTGCCTTATTAAGTTTAAACACATGATTAGAGTACATGTGATCTTCAAATCCTGGAGGTTGTTCTACATATACTTCTTCAGTTATATATCCATTTAGAAAGGCACTTTTGACATCCATTTGATATAATTTGAAATCCATAGAAGTGGCAAAGGCAAGCAACAATCTGATGGCCTCTAATCTAGCTACTGGAGTAAAGTTTTCATCAAAGTCTATTTCTTCTTCTTGATTATACCCCTTTGCTACGAGCCTATCCTTGTTTCTTATAACAACTCCATTTTTATCTAACTTGTTTCTGAAGACCCATTTTGTACCTATTACGGGATAATTTTTAGGTCTTTCAATTAGTCCCCAAACATTGTTTCTTGTAAATTGATTTAGTTCTTCTTACATTGCATTTACCCAATTTGCATCTTCTTCTGCTTCTTCTAGAGTCTTTGGTTCAATTTGAGAGACAAAGGCTAAGTAGTTATTTGCATTTTTAAGAGATGCCCTTGTCTTAATTTGATGTGCTGGATCACCTATAATTAGTTCTTTAGGATGGCTAGCTGCATATCTCTACTCCTTAGGTAGATTATGATCTAGTTCCTCAACTACTTCATTCTCAACTTGTTCAACATCTTCTTTATTGTTGGAATTGGATGAATCTTTAAAAATTATTCTTTCAATCTCATTTTCAAGAATTCCTGTGTCATCTTCAGGTACATCCATCCTAGGTTATTGACTAGAGTTCTCGTCAAAGATTACATGTACTGACTCCTCAACAACAAGTGTTCTTTTATTAAATACCCTATAGGCTTTGCTAGTTGATGAGTATTCTAGAAATATTCCATCATCTGATTTTGTATCAAACTTTTCTAGATTGTTTTTATCATTATTGTGTATGTAGCATATACAACCAAACTCATGAAAGTGACTAATATTTCATCTTTTGCCTTTCCAAAGCTTATAGAGAGTTTTCTTAAGAATTGGTCCGATGGAAACTCTGTTTAAAATATAACATGCTGTATTTACTGCTTCCGCCCGTAAGTACCTTGAAAGATTTTCCTCACATAGCATGGTACGGGCCATATCTACTATAGTTCTATTTTTTCTTTCTACTACCCTATTTTGTTGAGGTGTCCTAGGTGCCGAGAAAGTGTGATTAATTCCATTTTCATCACAAAATTCCTCGAAAAAGCGATTTTCGAATTCAGTCCCATGATCACTATTTATTGAAATAATAGTTGTTCCTTTTTCATTTAAGACTTTTGATGAGAGCACAAAAGTGCGATCTATACATCACTTAAATTAGTATTATTATTAACAAATAATGATAAAAGTGCTGCATTAATATTATATTTTTGTGGGGTGCAGGTGATTATAAATCAAAGCTAAGATGCGCATTGGGTCCAAACATCACCGCAGGTGACCAGCCAACCGCATGTTTCAACCCCAGTTGCACACTAGAAGGAGTCTAAGTTTAGCCATCCAGTTCACTGCAACCAATTCCCAGCAGCCCGTGCATCTCAGCCCGATGGAGCCCACGTGCAGCCCATCTTCTTCTCCCATGAGTGATCCACAGCGTCCAAGGCCATGCTATCAGCTCCTTCAGCTGTCCGCACGTGAATCTCCCGTGATCAGCCCGCTTTCGAGTCCCAGATCTCAGCTTCCTTCCCCTTCTCCCGCAAGCCAGAGCATACAATCCCCATCCATTCGCATCCAATCGTCCGCGTCCTAGAGCTTCCCAGCCGAGTCCACATCTTGATCTTCCAGTTCAGCTCCCACGCGATCAACGTTCGCTTCTGCCACAGGTTCCGCGTCCAAGCCCCAATCTCGTCCGTGTTTCCAGCCTTCTCCCTGCGTCTCAACCTCATCCAATGCACCTTCCCAGCATTCCAGATTTCAGTCGTCCACGTTCCAGCTCTTAGCGTTGGATCCTTGCCGCGTCCGCGAGCCAGCTCTCCAGAGTTCCCAGCTTCCGTGATCGCGATCCGTCCGCGCTTCCCAGCATCTCCGCATCCCTCCGCGTTGCAACCCCACGTCCAATTTTTCATCCTTCCATTCACGAGCATCACCAGCGTCCGTGCCCCATTCTCACGTGTTCCCAGCTTTCAGCACGCAAACCTCCCGCGATGCAAGCGATTGCGATCTTCCAAGCGCGTCCGCAATCTCCCGAGATTCATCCTATCCATTCGTTTCCACCGCGTGCGAGGAAAGGGGGGAATTGATATACCTCTCGGCTGGGATGGGTGGAGGAGGGTGTTCATTCGAAAAAATAGAGAGCCCCCTGCCATTTGAAAAGAAAAAAAAAAAGAAAAAGAAACAGGGGATGCCCTGTTTCCGAAAATAAAAAGAAAAAAAGGAAGGAAGAGGAACAGGGGAGTTTTCTTTTATGTTGATGGCCGGCTAATCCCTTAGGTGAAGGGTGATGGGAGAACCCTTAACTTGTTACTTTCTTGAAGTAAACTCTAAACTATTGCTCTATTCAATTTAGATCTTTTGATATATTTTGGTTTCTTGCTTGCCTATGTTGTAGATAGTTTTTTAATGGTTTATATCTATTGATGCATGGATTACTTTATTATTTGATTTGTCGTAGACATAACCGGCACGACAAATGCTTAGAAATTGAGTTCGTGTGTTCAAACAATATATTCCATGATTAGATCTATCCTACATTTGAACTTTTAAATCAGAAACCGTAGAGTTTATATCTTGAATGTACTATTGTCAAGGGGGATTCCAGATCCCTACACCATCTTAATCTATCCAAACTTCGATTTTCTGTTTATTGATTTATTTTCTATTTGCAAAACATCATCTTAATCCACAAATTTATTGAATTAATTAATCTAAAATTATATTAAATAATCTCATATATATTTCATTCTCTGAGGATTCGACCTCGGACTTCCGAGAATTTACTACTTGTGCGATTCTCCTGCACTTGGGAGATTAGTTTCGCAAAAGCATTTTTGCGAACGCGTCAAGTTTTTGGCGCCATTGCCGGAGAAACGGCTGAGTTATTAGTATAATTTTAGATTTAATTAGTACTTTAGTAGTTAGTCTTTTTCTTTCAAAAAAAAAAAATTGAATCTTTATTGCCATTTTTTTCCCTGCACAATCTGCATCAAACTATGATATCAGAGTAATTCACCGTCTGATTGGACTCAAATTTGGTCGGCAAGTGCAGGACATATGTTTCTTTCATCGGAACCGTCTGATTGAACTCAAATTTGATCGTCTGGTGCAGGACATGTGTTTCATTAAATTAATATGAAACCTTGCTGCTGTTTGTTTTAAATTTTCTGTGTTTAATTTTTTTTTAATAATCAAAATTTTATTGCTATCATATCTCATTAACCCTTGTTGCTAATTGAAAATTGATAAAAACTTTAAGAAAAGATCAAGGGTGATCATTTAAAAAAACAAACAAATAAATAAAAAATTAATTAAAATTAAATTTTGTATGCTAGGTTGGAATAGGGACAACACTGGGCGTTTGAATCGAAAAACTTTTGACAATTCTTTAGATCATATTACTGAAACTCTTTCGCAAAATCTCAGATCTGGTGAGATGGCTGATGACGATGTAGGAAGTCACCATGGTGATGAAGGTAGACCCCCAGTTATGACACTTCGACAATACTTACATCCTACTAGGACTAGTCAACCTTCATGCATGATTATTCCTGAAAACGTTGGACACTTTGAAATCAAACCAGGAGTAATTCAATTGCTGCCCAAGTATCATGGGATGGAATCCGAGAATCCTTATCTTCACCTTAAGGATTTTGAGAAAATTAGCATCACATTTAGAGTGCCAAATGTATCGGAAGACGTCCTTAAATTGATCTTGTTTCCTTTTTCCTTAAAGGACAAAGCCAAAACATGGCTGAACTCTTTGAGACCTAGATCGTTAGGAACATGGCATGATATGCAAAGAGAATTCTTAAAAAAATTCTTTTCCGCACAAAGGACTAACTTTTTGAAAAGGCACATTAGTAATTTTCAACAAAAAGACCATGAAATATTTTATGAATGCTGGGAGAGATTTAAAGATTTGCTTCTCTCTTGTCCTCATCACGGGTTTGAAACATGGAGAACCATTAGTTTCTTTTACGAAGGGTTGTCTCCACAGTTAAAACAATTTATAGAGACCATGTGCAATGGTCTATTTCTGGAAAAGCAACCCGATGAGGCATGGGACTATTTAGATTCTCTCGCAGAGACTGCACAATTATGGGATACAGGGGATAGAGTGAATAAACCTTTGCCTAAGCCTACTAGCATTGGACATGGGGGCCTTTACAACCTTAGTACTCAGGATGATATTCAGGCTAAAATGGCAGCCCTTACTAGGAAGGTAGAGGCAATTGAACTTAGAAGGATTGAACCCGTCAAGACCGTAGAACATAACAGCAAGTGTTGTAGAATTTGTGAGATGCCTAGCCATCTCACCATTGATTGCCCCACAATACCCGCATTCAAGGAAGTCTTGCACGATCAGGTCAATGTTATGAATACCTATCAAAAATTTTTTAATAATCCTTTTTCGGGTACTTACAATTCTGGATGGAAGAACCATCCAAATTTCAGGTGGAGGAATGACCAACCTCAACAAGTATATAACCCAACTCCTCCACCTCCGCAACCTCATTATGCACACGCACCCCCTCAAAAACCCAGTCTCGAAGAAACTTTGCAATCTTTCATGCAAGGTCAAGCTAAAATCAATGATGAAATAAGAAATCAACTGACAACGTTGACCACTGCTTTAAGTTCTCAAGAGAAGGGTAAGCTACCAGCTCAACCACAACCTAACCCTCAAGTCTACGGTGGTAGCAATGCATCATCTTCAACTTCGCATAAAGAACAAGCGAAGAGTATAATAACTTTGCGAAGTGGAAAGGTTATTGACCGACCAGTCCCAGAACAAACTCAAGTCATACCTGATTCTGACCCTCCCAAGACAAAGAAAAAGGATAACGAAGAAACCGAAACACCTACATCTACTGAAAAAATCAAATGTCCTTTTCCAGCACTATTTCCACAAAGATTAAAGCTCTTGCAAAAGCTTGAACCAAACTCTGAAATTCTTGAGCTTTTTAAGCAAGTAAAAATCAATGTACCTCTTCTTGATGCAATCAAACAAGTGCCTTCCTATGCAAAATTTTTGAAGGATTTGTGCACTGTCAAGCATCGGTTAAATGTCAAGAAGAAGGCATTTCTGGCTGAAAATGTGAGTGCAATTTTACAGCATAACATTCTTCCTAAATATAAGGATTCAGGTTGCCCAACTATCTCGTGCATCATTGGCAATTTTAGGATTGAGCGAGCATTGCTAGATTTAGGAGCGAGTGTGAACTTATTGCCATATACGGTATATGAGCAACTCGGTTTGGGTGAGTTGAAGCCAATAACTGTCACCTTACAATTAGCTGACAGGTCAGTGAAGGTTCCTAGAGGGATTATCGAAGATGTGTTGGTCCAAATAGACAAGTTCTATTTTTCTGTTGACTTTATCATACTGGACACACATCCGGCTTCCAATTCACCATCTCAATTTTGACAAAAAAATTCTTTAAAAGTTTTTGTTCCTTTTTAGGCCTGAATCCTAGCCCGGCTTTGTTAAAAACAGCTCTTTGACTGTTTATAATCATATCTAATTTTTCAGAGCTGCAAGTGAACTTATCTACAATTAACTTATACTTATCTACTTCCTTTTTAAGGTTTTGGTTCTCATTTAGCAGCTCTTCATTTTGTTTGACTTTATTCTGCTTTTCAAATTTTAGCATTTGTATTTCATCGATTAAGGATTGTTTTTCTTCATTGTATTTTTCAGATAATTCATTTAGAGTTTTGTTTTCGATTCTTAACTCTTTATTTTTCATACCAAGTTTCTTATAATCACTAACTAACTCATTGAAGGCATCATATAATTCATCGAAAGTGAAACTAAGTGATGCATTAAAACTTACCTCATTGTCTTGAGCCATAAGGCAAATGTTGGCTACTTCTTGAGGTTCTTCTTCAGATGAGGATTCATCGCTATCTCCCCACATTGCAACAAATGCCTTCTTCTTTTTCTTTTGCTGTTTCTTCAAGAGTGGACAGTCTAGCCTAAAATGTCTGGTTCTTTTACACTCATAGCATATTAAGTGATCTTTCCCTTTCTCCTTATCCTTTTCTACCTCACCTCTTATTATGGGATTCCTTTTGAGGTTCATCTTCCTTCTCCTCATAAACTCACTGAATTTTTTTTGCGAGAAGGGCAATATCATCATCCTCATTCTCATCTTCTCCTTCATCACTACTCTCATTACATTCCTTTTAGGTAGAAGCCTTCAGTGCTATTCCTTTTCTCTTCTGATTCTCATCCTCAAGGTGTTGGTTCATGGGGAGTTCATGAGTCATCAAGGATCCGAGAACCTCTTCTAGAGGAAGGATGCTGATGTCCTTGGCTTCTTGTATTGCCGTCACTTTGGCTTCCCAACACTACAAGAAAAGTGGGTTTTACCGACGCTTTTTTGCCGACGCTTATCACAAGCGTCGGCAATTTTTGGTCTAGCACCACAATTTGTCGACGGTTTAAAAAAGCATCGGCAATAGACGACGCTTCGTGGGCTAAGACAATGCTAAATAGTGTCATCGAAAAATAAAAAAAGGCCAATGCTTTTGAAAGCGTCGTCGGAGGCTGTTGCCCAAGGAGACAACCCAAGAGGGGGGGGGGGGGTGAATTGGGTTTTGATTAAATATTGATCAATTAAATATATGATGAGTAATTAACTAAATCTATTGCAAGCGAATTAGTTAGATTACTAGATGCAGTGAGTGAAGAGAGTGAAAAAGACACGATGCAATACAAACACAAAAGATTTATAGTGGTTCGGAGCCAACTCTTGCTCCTACGTCCACTCCCCAAGCCACACTTGGGAGTTCACTATAATCCCTAGGATTACAGCCGGTTGTTTTACAAGCTCACAACCCAACTTGTTATTTTCACGAGGTCACAACGAACTCGGTCGGTTTTGACAGGCTCACCGACTAGAACCACCCAATTATTTTTCCGGGTTCACAATCAAACCTAGTTGGTTTTTTTCGATTCACCAACCACAACCTTACACCGTTGGTTTTATCTTTGGCTCACCAACAAACCTTACAACCCTTGATTCAATTCCCTGATTGAATCAAGTAAGAAAAAATAAAGTTTAAGAATTCACAAAGAAAGCTTCTAAAAAGCAAGTGTGAGAACAATATAAGCAAAGTAGAGTTAGAAGCCCTCAAACAGATTTTAGATAAGGAAGTGGGGGCTTCTCGATTTTTGAGTCCCCTCTTAAATGTGCCGAATGATGGAGGACAATAGTAGAGCCTTGAATGCGAAGAAAGTACTTTCAGGTTTGAGTTGAATGCACTTCTTCCTTTCTTAGATTTACTCAATGGAAGCTCTTGGTGGTTGAAAACTTTAATGTTTAGATGGAATAGCTCTCTTGTTGTCTACTACTATTCACTCTGACTATTTAAGTGGTTTCATTCGAAAACTAGCCGTTAGAGAGAGATTTGGAGCCGTTCTGTCCCGTCTGCACATCCTGACAATGTATCTGTTGGGATCGAAGTCGACTCATGCGATCTGGAGTCGACTCGGCTGTTACTGGAGTTGACTCGCGCTTTACTGGAGACGACTCATCCGCTGTTCTAGATTTGAATTAAAGTGCATGCCTCGTCCTGGAGTCGACTCGGACCAAACTGAAGTCGACTCGCCAACAGCTGGAGATGACTCGGGCACTTAGGGGTCGGCTCGTTCTCAGGGTTCCAGAAACTCAACTTTCTGTTTTTCTTCCTCGAGTCGACTCGGATTTACTTGGAGTCGACTCGGTTGACTTGAGAGACGAATCGATATTTTCGGAAGACGACTCATTCTCAGAGACCGAAAAATCGATTATCTATCTTTTGAACAATTCTGCTTTGGAGTCGACTCGACTATCTTGTGGGTCGACTCTGCAACACTTGGAGTCGACTCGTTCACAGGATCTCCGAAAGTGAGTCTCTGCCTTTTCAGACTGCTTTCCTCTGGGAGTCGACTCGGACATACTGGGAGTCGACTCACCAAGAATTGGAGTCGACTCGTAACCTTTTGGAGTCGACTCGGTAACAGGGTCTAAAAATCATGGTTCTGTCTTTCTGTCTGTTACCCTTCGGAGTCGACTCGGGACCATCTGGAGTCGACTCGCCCAGCATCGGAGTCGACTCGAAACCTTCAGGAGTCGACTCGCTGATAGGGTCTGAAAACCATCGTTCTGTTTTTCTGTCTGTTCTCAGTCGGAGTCGATTCGTGGAGTTCCGGAGTCGACTCGAGCTTGTGCCAAAAACATCAAACCACCCGGAGTCGACTCGCAAAGTTCCGAAGTCGACTCGTGATACAGACTTTGATTCAAATTGAGTCCAACACTTAGCCAAATTACTTTGAACCAAAACTCGAGGCACTTAAATAGAAATTCACACATATTTGCCTGAAACACTAGATTGAATTTATTAGTACAACATAAGATATACTCAAAATATTTTGTGCTCATCAAAATCAATTAGGAAATACTCAATTACTTCACAGAGGCCATTTTTGAAATGATGAGGCTTTCAAAAGCATCGTTAGAGGCCAAATTTTCTCCAAAAAAAAGAAAACCCGCGTCCCGCCCCCCCGAATGACGCTTTACAAAGCATCGTCGGAGGCCCATTCTTCCTTACAAATCCCTAACCCCCTTTCCTTCTCTCTCCGTCGCTCACTTTCAAAAGCGATCCCTAACCCCTCCAGTGCCGCACCCCCCTCCCCTCCTCTCT
Source organism: Phoenix dactylifera (assembly GCF_009389715.1). NCBI lineage: Eukaryota > Viridiplantae > Streptophyta > Magnoliopsida > Arecales > Arecaceae > Phoenix > Phoenix dactylifera. The sequence continues at coordinate 110,763 of NW_024067902.1, read as the reverse complement.
TCATTGCTCTTTCTCGATCTCCAGATTCAAGAAGCCATCTCCTTCTCCAACCAAGTCCTCCTCTTCCTCAAATCCCCCTCTTCCCTCTCCATTTCCAACCTCCTCTGCCTCTACTACTCTTCCTCTCTCTCCATCACACCAGGCGGCGGTTGTGGGCTGGCCCCATGGAAGGCGGCCTCATCTTCGGCTCCCCTCCCCTTTTCCTGGCTTCTTTTCGTGGCTTTTTTTTGTTAACCAAAAGATTAACTAGTGTTTTTGGTTGTTTTTGTTCTGTCGGTGCAGCTTCAGAGAAGAGGCAGAGTTCTATTGTCATACAATAGATTTATCAAGTAAGTAGAAGTCCCAAGTTCGATTTTCTCCTCCATCTCTCTTAGTTATTGATGCTAAGAAGATTTTTTTTTTTTTGGTTATCTTAGGGATGAAATCCAACGCATCAAGGGTGGAAATCCGGACATCACCCACAGAGAGGCTTCACCTCTTTAGAGAGAGGGAAGAGCAAGGGCCTTCGAGCAGGAGAAAGGGGCGGACGGAGCAGGAGGAAGGAGTGTTCAAAAGGACAGAGTAGGGAGTTTCATTTTTTTGAGAGAAAAATGGCGTTCGAGGTGTTGAAGGAAGAGGAGATGGAATGTGCTTATTTGGATGAGTACGAGAAGCTCGTCATCCGGATGAACACTCCTAGGTTCGTTCCCTTGCTCTATGTTTTGTTCTGTAAGCTTTTGTTTCCTCCGTTTTTTTTCCCCTTCGTTTCAAAATGTTTACAACTCCAGTTGCTTAATCTCTACATCAACGCATCTCTCTTAGCATGTTGCTGAATAGTGATTCGGCAGAGATCCCCCTTCACCTCTGACCTCTAAAACTTGCTAAAAGGAAAAAATCTTTTTAAATAATTTTTTTTCAAAAAAAATAGTTATAACAACGCTTTAAAGCATCGCTAACTAAAAAATACAGTTAAACGCCGATGCTTTAAAGCGCCGCTAACTGTGTGACGTTTGTAATCTGAGGCTTTTAACGACGCTTAAAAGCGCCGCTAACTGTGTGACGTTTGTAATCTGGGGCTTTTAACAAATGTTTGTAATCGCTAAAAGACTTTTTAGCGATGCTTTTGGAAAGCGTCGGCAAATATTTTTTCCACTTTTACATAGCCGATGCTTTGGCGATGCTTTGTAAAACGTCAGAAAGAAATGTGCTGACGCTTATAAGCATCGGTAAAGATCTTCAAAAGCGTCGCCAAAGCTTCTTTTTCTTGTAGTGCAAGAGCGTGGTAGTGAATGAAGAATCTTTCTGAAAAGATCACTGTTAGAGTACACTTTTCCAAGGCTCTTCAGTCCATTAATGATATCAGTAAATCTAGTAAACATGAAAGTAATATTTTCAGATAGCTCCACTTTAAACAATTCATATTTATGCACTAGCATATTATTTTTTGACTCCTTAACTTGATTTATGCCTTCATGAGTAATTTCAAGTCTATCCCAAATCTTCTTAGCGGAGTTACATGTTGATACTCTATTAAATTCATTTGCATCTAAGGCACAATAAAGCATATTTATAGCCTTGGCATTTAGTTGTGCCTTTTTCTTATCATTTTCATTCCAGTCCTTTTCGAGTTTGGGAGTTACTATATTGTCAACAGTGTGTGTGGGTGTTGCCCAGATAGACAACCCAAGAGGGGGGGTGAATTGGGTTTTAAAAGAATTTTAACTATTAAAGCGTTTGTGGGTGACTAATTAATGCTTTTTACAAGATGATTAATTAGTTGCTGTGATGTGTATGAAATGAGGGTAATGGTAAGAGACAAGCAATCACAAACACAAAGCTTTTATAGTGGTTCGGAGCTAACCCTTGCTCCTACGTCCACTCCCCAAGTCTCTCTTGGGAATTCACTATAACCCCTTGGATTACAGCCGGTTGTTTTCCAAGCTCACAACCAAACTTGTTGTTTTACAAGCTCACAACGAACTCGGTCGGTTTTTCCAGGCTCACCGACTAGAACCAACCCCGATTGTTTTTCCGGGATCACAATCGAACCCTTACACGTTGGTTTTATACTCGGCTCACCAACCAACCTCAATACTCTTGATTCAATGCCCCGATTGAACCAAGCAAAGACAAAGGTGTAGATAAAAGAGACAAACAGAAAAATACAGCTTCTCAAAAGCAGATAAATGGCAATATGAACAATAACGAAGTTAAGAGCCCTCAAACGCTTTTAAGTTGGAGAAGAGGAAGGGCTTCTTGAACTTCGGGTCTCCTCTTGAATGTGTAGTCTACTTGAATGCAGGAGAAGGCTCTTTCAATGTTGGGAAGAAGTAGGTGGATGCAGTTAATGCTGCTCTTCCCTCTTTTTCGTTGAAGAACAAGTTGCAGAGATTGAAAGCTTGATTACCTGGAGTGGAATGGTTCTTCTCTGCCTTGCTACAGTCTTCTGTGGCTATTTAAACCAACCCCCACGGAAACTAGCCGTTAGAGAGCTTTTTCTGCCCGTTCTGCACACTCTGCGCAGCCTGACAATGTGTCCGTTGGTGGGTTAGAGTCGACTCGCGCGATCAGGAGTCGACTCGGCTGTAGCGGGAGTCGACTCAAGCTTTTCCGGAGTCGACTCGGCAACTGTTCCAAATTTGAATTAAAGTTGCCTTCACGACTGGGAGTCGACTCGTCTTGACCTGGAGTCGACTCGCCAACTTCTGGAGCTGACTTGGCAATTTCGGAGTCGGCTCATCCACTGAAGTCCGTGGATCCAATTTTGAATTTGATCCACTCGAGTCGACTCGACTATCCTGGGAGTCGACTCGAATCTCAGAGCCCGAACTCCCGATTCTCTGTCTTTTGGCTCGTCCAGTCTTGGAGTCGACTCGAACTTCCTCGGAGTCGACTCGGCTCTCAGTTTCCGAAACTTGGTCTTCTGCCTTTTTGATGTGAAGCTGTCTTGGAGTCGACTCGAGCTGTCTGGGAGTCGACTCGAATCTCAGAGGCAGTAACTTGGTCTTCTGTCTGTTGATGGTCGCGGAGTCTTGGAGTCGACTCGCATATTGCGGGAGTCGACTCGAATCTCAGAGTCCGAAAATTGCTTTCTGACTTTTTCTTGTGTTCTTCTGAGAGTCGACTCTCACCTTCTTTGGAGTCGACTTGCCATCCATCGGAGTCGACTCGCGTTTCACTGGAGTCGACTCGAATCTCAGACCCGAAAACTGCTCTCTGACTTTTTCTTTGTGTTCCTCTTGGAGTCGACTCTTACTATCCTGGAGTCGACTCGGTGAACATCGGAGTCGACTCGCGCACTTTGGGAGTCGACTCGTTGACAGGTTCTGAGTTGAAGCTTTCTGTTCTTCTGTCTGTTCTCAGTCGGAGTCGACTCGTACAGATCTGGAGTCGACTCGAGCCCGTGCCAGTGAACTTGATTCGCTTGGAGTCGACTCATGATACTCTGGAGTCGACTCGAGTCTCAGACTTTGGTTCAAGCTGACTTCTTAACTTATCCCAAAATTATGAACCAAGTCTCGAGACACTTAGACAAGATTTTCACTGAAACACTTAATTGAATTCATTAGTAAACAAGAAATATACTCAATTGCTTTGATCTCATCAAAATCAAATAGGGTTTTAATCAATCACTCCACAATCTCCCCCTTTTTGATGATGACAAAACACTGAGTATATGTAAAGTGAATTGCACAATAAACAATGAAATAAAATCCATAAATGAATTCAAATGTCTGGTATTCAATTTATCCAAGCTTGAAAGGAGTGAAACAATAAATTTCGGAGTTAAAGCTCCCCCTTTCATTTGGAATTATATAAGCCTTCATATTATACAATCAATTGTTTGGCTTATATGTCATTAATGATTTTGCTTGATTAAAATTCAGATTCTCCCCCTCAACATATGTATTCTACTATGTTTTGATTCTTTGAATTTCCTTTTAATGCTTTGAAGTTTTTGAACTGAATTTTTTTGGTTTTTAGAGGGAAAATCTGTCAATTTGTTCTTGAGTAGGATTCAGCTAATCTCCGAATATCCCTTGAATAGATTCTGGAGATTACTCCATTAGGAGCCCCAAAAGAGAGATAATGAGCCTCGAGGTACCGAATCTACTAAGAACGAATTTGTGTGTTTTAAGAGTTTATCTTTTTATTGATTTCCATTGATTCCTTTTACATATTTTATGCATATTTTTTCCCCTATATTTTTCCACTTTTTACATATTTTATACATATTTCTCCCCCTTTTTGTCATCATATCAAAAAGGAGGTAATCAAAACACACAATCAAACATAGATCAAAAGGCACATTATTGATGAAAAATGCAGCTACTCATTGTATTAATTTGTATGTAAGTACATTTCAGAATACAATAAGTAACGTAAAGCAATACATGTCAAAGCAAAATACAAAAAGTAGCTACGGTCTCCTCGAGGATGTAGGTCCTCCTCTCGAGGATGTATCTCCTCCTCTCGAGGATGTGACTCCTCCTCTCGAGGATGTGGCTCCTCCTCTCGAGGATGTATCTCCTCGAGGCATGCGCTCCACGAGTGATTGGACCGCATTGGTCACGTTCTCTAGCTGGCGAATGATGGCCTGGATGGCCCTGCTCTGTGTCGTATCCAGCTCGAGTACTGACTTCTGCAGTCCGTCCAGCTTGTCGATGAGCACATTCGACAAGCGCTCGGCCCCTGCGGTGGTGGTGGACATGTCACGGCCGATGTCATCCTGCATCTGTCGAGTGGTGCTCGTGACCTCACTCATGCTGTGGAACTGGGCCTGTATCAAGGTCCTCATGTTGTATATCTCTTGCCGCACCTCAGCCGTCATGTCTGTCACGGCTGTCAGGGAAGGGACCAATGCGGAAGATGTGGGCGCAGGAGAGGGAGTAGGCACCGCACCCCGGAGCTCCTGGAGCAGATCTCGGACTATCTCCTGCCGCAGCTCCCGGAGCTGCTCAGATGAGATCCGGACCTCCATAGGCTGAGTGGTTGAGGAGGAGGGTCCGGCGGAGGTGGTAGGAGCAGAAGTGGATGGAAAGTCTGGTACGTCGGAAAAGTCAGAATCGGGCTCAGGACTGGGAGAAGGTCTGGTGGTCTGTGTGGTGATGGATGACTTCCTAACCCAGATCCCCTCTCTCTTCCGAAACCCCATCCTGTGTAGGGTCCCCGCTCGCATGCGATCTGTCCATCGCAATGCGCGAAAGGGTTCCCCCTCAGGAATGGGAATCTCGTACTCCCTAAACAGAAGGGTGAATATCATGCCGTATGGGAGGGTGAGCCTAGGTCTATCTAGGGGCTCACACATATACCTATAGATGAGTTTGGGGAAGTTGATCGGGGTGTCCTGAAGAATATAAAACATAAGAGCTAGGTCTCTCTCATTTATAAAATCAAATCTCCCTGTCTTAGGGAAGATGGACCTAGACAGTATACTCAAAAGGATTCTCACCTCAATCGGAAGTGAGCTAGCAGAAACCTCGTCTAGAGGTGACTGGGGTGGATGCCCTAGAACGGCCGTAAGGGCCTCAACCCTGTCCTCAGGGTGTGTGGGAGCCACCCCTACTAATGGAAGGTGGAGGATGTGGGCAATAAGATCCTCCGTAACAAACAGAGGGACACCGGCTACTGTGCCCTCGATACCCCCATCTCCCCGATGGACGGTACCATAGAACTCTCAAACAAGGCCAGGGTAAGTGGGGAGATCTAAAGTGAGGAAGTACTCTAATCCCTGTGTCCTAAGCCTATCACCTATGGTGAACCCTTCCCGGGAGAGATAGTCGAAGTCGACATATCTCCCGGTGGTGACGGCCTTCCCGGCCAATGGCCTCGCGGGAACCGCCCTAGGCGGGGAACGAGCCGGAGGTGGTTGCCTCGCGGGATCGTGCCGCGCCTTGGAGCGCCGCTCGGGACCGGCCTCGGGTCGGGACCTCTTCCAGACAACGATCTTACGCGGCATTATGACCTAGACGGAATGAAAAATCGAAAGGACGGAGAAAGGTCGACGGAGGAGGCTTGGGACCGACCGGGGGCGACCTAGGAAGGGATGAAAAAAAAAACGAAGAACCGGTGAAAGATCGACGGAAAAGGGGTTGGAGACGATCGGGGACGACCTAGGAGTCGGCTCTAGGGCTTTTGAACAGTGGCGGCTTGAGAGAAAAGTGTTTTCGAAACGACAAATCTAGGGTTAAAAAGTCGGATCCCGACTGCGAGTCGACTCCACTGAGTCGCGAGTCGACTCGACCTCGAGTCGACTCCAGAATATGCGCGAGTCGACTCTCCTTATGCGCCTGAAGACTTCGAGTCGACTCCCGACTATATGTGTAATGTCCGGGCCCAGAACCTACTAGGCCCAATAAGAAATGGGCCCAGTTAAGGGTTGGGCCCAAATTTCACTGTGGGCAGTGCTGTACAAGGATTGAAAAAAAAAAAAAAAAAAAAAACGAAGGGATAAGACCGACAGGGAGGGGTGACCCTCACCCCTGCTGACAGCCGCTGCCGGCGCGCCGGAGACAAGGGGGGCGGCGGCCAGTCCCGAGGTATGGAGGAATGGAGAGGGAAGGGACCTCTCAGAGGGGGTCTCATCCTTAAACAGTCCTTTAAGCCTATGCCGGCAACCCCAAAATGACAGACCCCCTAAACACCGAACGAGAGAAAGAGAGAGAGCCCGGAAGCTCCAAGAGGAAGGAGGAACCCCTAAATCGGCAGAGGTGTTGGAGAGGAGGCACCGCAGGTCATCCCCGGAAATGGTAAGCTCCTGTTACCAAAATAAAAATAGAGGAGGGACTCCATGGACCTCAGTTGCAGTCACTGCCGGCTCTCGGTAGGGGGCTGCAGTCGGCCGGAGTCCATTCCCCTTCTTCTTCTTCAGTGGGATAGGGGGTCTCAGTGAAGAAGAAGAAGGGAGGAAAGAAAAGAAAATGAAAGAAAGAAGAAAAAGGAGAGAGGGAAGAGGGGACTCACCCGTGTGTGGCCGCGGGCATCGGCCGCAGGCGCGGCCGTGGGCTCAGCCGCAGGCGCGGCTGTGGACGCCGCGAGCTCGGCCGTGGCACTGCCGACTGTGGCTCGGCCCTCCCAAAACCCCCTTCTTCCTTCACAGGGGAAGAATGGAGAGAGGAAGAGAGAGGGTTTGGGAGTGAGAGAGAGAGAGAATAGGGGGTGGTGCCGGAGGGAAGGACCAAAGAAAAGAAAGAAAGAAAGAGAGAGAGGAGGAAGAGGCCGTAGATCCGGCCGGAGGAGAAGAAGAAGACCGGAGGATCGGCCGAAATGGCTAGGGCTTCCGATCGGAACCAAGGAGAGAGAGAAAAAGGAGAGGAGGAGGGGACTTGCCCGTGTACGGCCGTGAGCGTCGCCGGTGCGGGCTCGGCCGGGGAAGCCGAGAGCTCGGCCGCGGGCTCGGCCGGGGAAGCCGAGAGCTCGGCCGCGGGCTCGACCGAAGAAGCCGAGAGCTCGGCTGCGGGCGTCGCCGATCGCGGTCCGACCCCCTCCCCGTGAGGAGGAGACCGCCGTCCTCCCTTTTCGCTCGTCGTGCTCCCATCGTCGGAGAAGAGAGGAAGGGGGAGATCGGGATGAAAGAGAAGGGAGGAGAGGAAGCTTCGGGAAGGAGAAGAAAAGAAGAAAAAGAAAAAGAAAAAGAAAAAGAAAAAGAAAGAAAAAGAGAAACAAAAAAGAAAAGAAAAGAAAAAGAAAAGAAAAGAAAGAAAATGAGAAGAGAAAAGAAAAGAGTGGGTTAACGGACCGGAATCGGGTTCGGATCCGAAACACGTTAAGCCCAATAATAAGAAATTGGTTTAGCCAATTGAACCTGAACCCGAGCCCAAACTGCAAATTGGGTCAAATCCGAACCAAATTAGGCCCAAATTGATTTGGGTCCGAACCCAGTTGAGTGGAGTTAATCCCAGCAGGCCCAATTAATAATAAATTAGGCCCAGTAAATTGACAGAGGACCCAATTGGTTAGAAAAGGTTGGACCCAATTATAAACGAGGCCCAATCCTCCAATTAAAAACCCAATCAACCCATGTGGGCCCAATCTGGTGTTAAGTCGAACTCCAAAGGCTTCAAATTGGACTTGGGCTAAATCCTTGGATGGGATCCAAGCAAGTAAATTCATAGTGTGATGAACTAAGAAATTTTATAATAAATAAATGGGGAATAATGTAATCCCTATGATGTTGTTTTAGGTGATTGAGGATTAGTCACCTGGACTTGAGCAATTTGGAAAGCGAATTGAGGTAAGTAATCTATCTTAATCTTATCGTAGATCCTGTATTATGTTTTATAAGATGAACCAGTGTTTTTCATACCATTTGAATTGTATACATGATTGGTGAGAAAGGTAAGTAATCTGTCCTAATCTTTATGGATCATACATGAAATTTAACATGTTATGCATGTACTGTAGGCTAAGAATGATATGTGTATCTGACATGCTCTAGTTACACAAGATATGATGATATATGCTTTATATTCCGTTATGCCTACAAAATACTGGGATTACGTTACATGCTAAGATATGAGTTATGAAATATGAACATGAGTGGTACATGTCAGTCACATAATTCATAGTTGTGCACATATTATGTTTTCATAGCTCTTGTGATACATGCAAAATGAATGGAGTTCCATGTTATGATTTTTCTTAGCATGAGTGTAAAGAATGATAATGATTTGCCCTAGCTGCATATTGCTTGTAAGGGGGTACCTAAGAACTACTAATGCTACGGGCCGAATGCAACTGAGCCGGCCTTGCCAGTGGCCGATAATGACTGAGCCAGCCCCGCCAGTGGCCGACTAATAACTGAGCAGGCCCCGCCAGTGACCATTAATGAATTCGCCGTAGCATCTATGAGGTACTACCTATACTGAGCATTATTTATGAACTCTTAAGAGCTACTGACCCAATGTAACTGAGCCGGCCTTGCCAGTGGCCGAGAATGACTGAGCCAGCCCCGCCAGTGGCCGCCTAATAACTGAGCCGGTCCCGCCAGTGGCCAAGAATGACTTCCCAGTAGCATTTAAGAGCATGACCACGGTATGCCGGGGGCACGGTTCCATGTGCATGTTTTATGAAAATTTTGTGATTTACAATACTGCTTTGTTTAAATTGCATACTTTATGAAAATGATATTTGAAGCATGATCATGAGGCTCGTTTCAGAGATTGGGTATATGAGGCGGGTGCTTCCAAATCCTGCAGATGTGTTTTTGGGGAGAAGCAAAATCGGTGAGGGGTGAAGGACGCTTGCGTGAAGCCCCGGAACCGGCCAACATCTAGCAGGGGAGCCCCGTGTTTCCCCCTCATGTGGGCCCGATAGTCACGTGCCCTGCGCAGGCGGGCCGTGACATTTATGAACGTGCCTGACCAAAGCATACATTGTTTTACAACGGGTTTTGAATATATCGTTATGAAATGTTGTATTTTGCTATAACCGATATCTCTTTTAAATTGCATACATATTATGCCATGAAGATGATTAGATAAATATGCATGTCAGCTTCTCAAACCCTGCATAAACATGGTTACCGTTATGTTCGATCCGGTAAGATTATGTATGATTACTTACTGAGCCGTGTAGCTCATATCCGTTCATTTACTTTTTCTTTCAGATCCTCACCACTGATAGCTGCCAGAGACACGTTAATTTGGTATCAGGGCTTCTGGGGTAAAGCAAGTATACTTTTGTGTACATAAACTATGTAGAAGCTCTGTATTTGGGTACCAACCAGCATGTTGTACTAAGAATGCTTTCATATGAAAAGATTCGGTTGGTTTGACTACCCTATTACCCAGGTATGAGGCTGCATGCTATTGTGGGCGGTAGTCGGCAATAGCACGGCCGTGTCACGGATCCGGATCCGGGGCGTGACATTCTAGTGGTATCAGAGCAATAGGTTAATCATGAGTAAAAATTTCAAATTTTAATAAGGGAATGGGTAGTTAAGTCTCATTCGGTAAGATTCTGCATACCTGGAAAGAGAAAAAAAAAAAAAAAGATTTTATTAGTCGTATCATTAGTCTATCACGAAAATTGCTTGACATGAATCTTTTGATAGGTGACAATAAGCAACAAAAAGAAAGAAGTTAAGACTAATACAAAATCATTCGAGGGGCATGATTATGACAGGTATGGTATCAGAATTCAAGATTTAAGACTACTAAAAAATTTTGGTGTTTTGAATCAGAATGCTAACGAGCCATGCCAAAATAAGAAAAAGCTATTTTGGAGATTTCTCGACGGAGTAATTTGTATTTTGGATTATGATTAAATTAGATTTTGACTGATGTTAAGTGGAATACTAGCCATGGAATATTAAAGTACATTGTGATTATTTATGTATCAGTATATAGGTGATTTTGAAAGTTTAACTTGATACTGAGTACGGTGGATGATACTTCTAGTTTGAAGTTAATTATTTTGATGGCAGGATAGGGTTCATCCATAAGTTGTTTAAGGCTTGGACAAGGAAAGCTTTTATGTTCTTTGAGGTTAAAATCTGTATGACAATTATGCATGAAACTATTGTATAGAAAGAAAATATATCTGAGAATGACATTTAAGAGTTTCTCCTTTGTTTACTTGGAATGTGACATATTAGATCTTTTCAAATTACAATGCAAGATTGGTATTTTGATTGGAAGTCATTTAGTAAATTCTGGGATAATTTCCAATCTTGAAGAATATTTTTGGCTCATTTTATATGAATGAAGTTGCTGAAAATGTAAAATTTATTTAAAGCATTGTCGCCTATTTAAGAGGATCTTATGTTGGGATACCCTTTCTTTGCTCGCTCATGGAAAAGTAAAAAGAAGTTTTGGCTAAGTAACATTCGATCAAGATGGAGGAAAGATTTGAAATGCAAATACAGATGAGGAATTAAATAGTTCTGTTTGTAGGCAAATAGTATGTTGATCAAAAGTTATTTGTGAATTCAAAGGAATTTGATCAGAATGCGCAGCGAAAACATAGTGAGCTGAATTATTTATCTAAGTTGGCCAGAAGTATTATTCTTTTGATTCGGAAAGTTTTAATAACAAAAAATTTGATCTATTTTCTTGTGTAGTAAGATTTTTCTGGATAAATAAAAGGAGAATGTTCTGATTTCTGGATAGCACTGTGCTATCCTAGATTCTCCAGTTTTATGTCATGCTAAGAAACTTCTTAGCATCTTTTGACATGAATTAATAGATCATCGATTTTGATCTTGGATCTAGAATATGTTGGTATGAACCTTCTCCCTCCTAAATTTGAAGCTTGAAATTTTTTAATTAATATCCATCCTTTATTCGATTGAAAGAAATTAAGGTTGTCAATTGACTTTGATGAATATCTATCAAGGGTGGATTGAAGTTGTTTATGATCTAATCTTGTGATAGATCGGGTAATCGAGAGCAGTTGATACTTTGACAAAGAAACTTGATCTTCTTATTCAGAATTAAGATGTTGATTCTATGAATAATCTGGAGAGAGAGCTGTATAATCTTCACCCAGGAGTTTTTCTATTATTGGTAACTCCCGGGAGAATCTTGGCATCTTAAATTTAGTATTAACGGATTGATGGTGCCTTGGTTGGGCTTAGACCTGAAATGTTCCCTACTCCTAGCTATGACATCTTCGATCTACCTATCTAAAAGGGGTTTGAAGTTTTGCTAGGATAAAAGTTGATCATAAAATTGTAGGCAGGGTTAAGAGAAGAAAGAGGATTATAGATTATGAAAAGTATTTGATGCTAATGCTCTCACCTATTTCTATTAACCCGATTACGACCGTTGTGTGGACTTAATCGAAAGCAATTAATTTCTCGGGCCAAGGATTATAGCATCTAAGGTGGGAAGATTAGTCTTCTTTTGGAAGAGATCAAAAGAACTCCTATATCATAAATAGAAGGGATCAAGTTTTGAGGTGCCATGAATTTGCCAAAATCTTATCAGCAAGCATTTTAAGAGAGACTAACTGAGATCTCGAGGATGACTCAATGGTTGACTACTTTTGAAAACCAGAACCTAAGGTATGTTTAATTTCGAGGACGAAATTTATTTTAAGGGGGGTAGGATGTAATGTCCGGGCCCAGAACCTACTAGGCCCAATAAGAAATGGGCCCAGTTAAGGGTTGGGCCCAAATTTCACTGTGGGCAGTGCTGTATAAGGATTGAAAAAAAAAAAATAAAAATAAAAACGAAGGGATAAGACCGACAGGGAGGGGTGACCCTCACCCCTGCTGACAGCCGCTGCCGGCGTGCCGGAGACAAGGGGGGCGGCGGCCAGTCCCGAGGTATGGAGGAATGGAGAGGGAAGGGACCTCTCAGAGGGGGTCTCATCCTTAAACAGTCCTTTAAGCCTATGCCGGCAACCCCAAAATGACAGACCCCCTAAACACCGAACGAGAGAAAGAGAGAGAGCCCGGAAGCTCCAAGAGGAAGGAGGAACCCCTAAATCGGCAGAGGTGTTGGAGAGGAGGCACCGCAGGTCATCCCCGGAAATGGTAAGCTCCTGTTACCAAAATAAAAATAGAGGAGGGACTCCATGGACCTCAGTTGCAGTCACTGCCGGCTCTCGGTAGGGGGCTGCAGTCGGCCGGAGTCCATTCCCCTTCTTCTTCTTCAGTGGGATAGGGGGTCTCAGTGAAGAAGAAGAAGGGAGGAAAGAAAAGAAAATGAAAGAAAGAAGAAAAAGGAGAGAGGGAAGAGGGGACTCACCCGTGTGTGGCCGCGGGCATCGGCCGCAGGCGCGGCCGTGGGCTCAGCCGCAGGCGCGGCTGTGGACGCCGCGAGCTCGGCCGTGGCACTGCCGACTGTGGCTCGGCCCTCCCAAAACCCCCTTCTTCCTTCACAGGGGAAGAATGGAGAGAGGAAGAGAGAGGGTTTGGGAGTGAGAGAGAGAGAGAATAGGGGGTGGTGCCGGAGGGAAGGACCAAAGAAAAGAAAGAAAGAAAGAGAGAGAGGAGGAAGAGGCCGTAGATCCGGCCGGAGGAGAAGAAGAAGACCGGAGGATCGGCCGAAATGGCTAGGGCTTCCGATCGGAACCAAGGAGAGAGAGAAAAAGGAGAGGAGGAGGGGACTTGCCCGTGTACGGCCGTGAGCGTCGCCGGTGCGGGCTCGGCCGGGGAAGCCGAGAGCTCGGCCGCGGGCTCGGCCGGGGAAGCCGAGAGCTCGGCCGCGGGCTCGACCGAAGAAGCCGAGAGCTCGGCTGCGGGCGTCGCCGATCGCGGTCCGACCCCCTCCCCGTGAGGAGGAGACCGCCGTCCTCCCTTTCCGCTCGTCGTGCTCCCATCGTCGGAGAAGAGAGGAAGGGGGAGATCGGGATGAAAGAGAAGGGAGGAGAGGAAGCTTCGGGAAGGAGAAGAAAAGAAGAAGGAGAAGAGAAGAAAAAGAAAAAGAAAAAGAAAAAGAAAAAGAAAGAAAAAGAGAAACAAAAAAGAAAAGAAAAGAAAAAGAAAAGAAAAGAAAGAAAATGAGAAGAGAAAAGAAAAGAGTGGGTTAACGGACCGGAATCGGGTTCGGATCCGAAACACGTTAAGCCCAATAATAAGAAATTGGTTTAGCCAATTGAACCTGAACCCGAGCCCAAACTGCAAATTGGGTCAAATCCGAACCAAATTAGGCCCAAATTGATTTGGGTCCGAACCCAGTTGAGTGGAGTTAATCCCAGCAGGCCCAATTAATAATAAATTAGGCCCAGTAAATTGACAGAGGACCCAATTGGTTAGAAAAGGTTGGACCCAATTATAAACGAGGCCCAATCCTCCAATTAAAAACCCAATCAACCCATGTGGGCCCAATCTGGTGTTAAGTCGAACTCCAAAGGCTTCAAATTGGACTTGGGCTAAATCCTTGGATGGGATCCAAGCAAGTAAATTCATAGTGTGATGAACTAAGAAATTTTATAATAAATAAATGGGGAATAATGTAATCCCTATGATGTTGTTTTAGGTGATTGAGGATTAGTCACCTGGACTTGAGCAATTTGGAAAGCGAATTGAGGTAAGTAATCTATCTTAATCTTATCGTAGATCCTGTATTATGTTTTATAAGATGAACCAGTGTTTTTCATACCATTTGAATTGTATACATGATTGGTGAGAAAGGTAAGTAATCTGTCCTAATCTTTATGGATCATACATGAAATTTAACATGTTATGCATGTACTGTAGGCTAAGAATGATATGTGTATCTGACATGCTCTAGTTACACAAGATATGATGATATATGCTTTATATTCCGTTATGCCTACAAAATACTGGGATTACGTTACATGCTAAGATATGAGTTATGAAATATGAACATGAGTGGTACATGTCAGTCACATAATTCATAGTTGTGCACATATTATGTTTTCATAGCTCTTGTGATACATGCAAAATGAATGGAGTTCCATGTTATGATTTTTCTTAGCATGAGTGTAAAGAATGATAATGATTTGCCCTAGCTGCATATTGCTTGTAAGGGGGTACCTAAGAACTACTAATGCTACGGGCCGAATGCAACTGAGCCGGCCTTGCCAGTGGCCGATAATGACTGAGCCAGCCCCGCCAGTGGCCGACTAATAACTGAGCAGGCCCTGCCAGTGACCATTAATGAATTCGCCGTAGCATCTATGAGGTACTACCTATACTGAGCATTATTTATGAACTCTTAAGAGCTACTGACCCAATGTAACTGAGCCGGCCTTGCCAGTGGCCGAGAATGACTGAGCCAGCCCCGCCAGTGGCCGCCTAATAACTGAGCCGGTCCCGCCAGTGGCCAAGAATGACTTCGCAGTAGCATTTAAGAGCATGACCACGGTATGCCGGGGGCACGGTTCCATGTGCATGTTTTATGAAAATTTTGTGATTTACAATACTGCTTTGTTTAAATTGCATACTTTATGAAAATGATATTTGAAGCATGATCATGAGGCTCGTTTCAGAGATTGGGTATATGAGGCGGGTGCTTCCAAATCCTGCAGATGTGTTTTTGGGGAGAAGCAAAATCGGTGAGGGGTGAAGGACGCTTGCGTGAAGCCCCGGAACCGGCCAACATCTGGCAGGGGAGCCCCGTGTTTCCCCCTCATGTGGGCCCGATAGTCACGTGCCCTGCGCAGGCGGGCCGTGACATTTATGAACGTGCCTGACCAAAGCATACATTGTTTTACAACGGGTTTTGAATATATCGTTATGAAATGTTGTATTTTGCTATAACCGATATCTCTTTTAAATTGCATACATATTATGCCATGAAGATGATTAGATAAATATGCATGTCAGCTTCTCAAACCCTGCATAAACATGGTTACCGTTATGTTCGATCCGGTAAGATTATGTATGATTACTTACTGAGCCGTGTAGCTCATATCCGTTCATTTACTTTTTCTTTCAGATCCTCACCACTGATAGCTGCCAGAGACACGTTAATTTGGTATCAAGGCTTCTGGGGTAAAGCAAGTATACTTTTGTGTACATAAACTATGTAGAAGCTCTGTATTTGGGTACCAACCAGCATGTTGTACTAAGAATGCTTTCATATGAAAAGATTCGGTTGGTTTGACTACCCTATTACCCAGGTATGAGGCTGCGTGCTATTGTGGGCGGTAGTCGGCAATAGCACGGCCGTGTCACGGATCCGGATTCGGGGCGTGACAATATGCGAGTCGACTCCCCCTCTGCTGCCATCTTTGCGAGTCGACTCCCGCAAATGCGCGAGTCGACTCCCCCTTAGGAGCCGACTCTGAAACTTACTTGAGTCGTCTCTAACCTTGGCACGCACCTAAAAATCATGCTATAATCGTGCCAAATGAGGGAAAAACACTAAAGTATGATCTGATTTGATGATTATTGAAAAGAAACTCTATTTTAACCACAATCTAGTCATCAAAATCAATGAATCTAGTGGAAACCACCACTAGGATGGATCAATCACTCCTAATCCCCTCCTAAGCACACTAAACCTCTCTTCACTTAGGGGTTTTGTAAAAATGTCTGCTAATTGATTATCAGTACAAACAAATTGGAGTGTCACATCACCATTCAATACCTAATCTCTTATGAAGTGATGTCTTATCTCAATGTGTTTAGTTCTTGAATGTTGAATTGAATTTTTAGTTAGATTAATGGCACTTGTATTATCACAATTAATGGAAATTTTATCTTGTTTAATGCCATAATCTTCTAGTTGTTGTTTAATCCACAAGATTTGAGCACAACAACTTCCGGCTGCAACATATTCAGCTTCAGCAGTAGATAATGCAACCGAGTTTTGTTTCTTGCTAAACCATGAGATAAGGTTTTCTCCTAGAAATTGACACGACCCGCTGGTACTTTTTCTATCAAGCTTACATCCAGCGAAGTCTGAATCTGTGTATCCTATTAAGTTTAGGCTAGATTCTTTAGAGTACCATAGCCCTATATTCTTAGTTCCTATTAAATATTTAAAAATTCTCTTAACTGCAACTAGATGTGATTCTTTAGGATTAGCCTGATATCTAGCACACATGCAAACACTAAACATAATATCAGGTCTACTTGCAGTAAGATACAATAAGGATCCTATCATACCTCGATACAGTTTCTGATCTACAGATTTACCTGATTCATCTTGGTCTAATTTGCATGATGAACTCATGGGGGTGCTGATTGATTTGTTTCCCTCCATATCAAACTTCTTGAGCATCTCCTTGATATATTTGGCTTGATTGATGAAGATGCCTCCTTCAGATTGTTTGATTTGGAGTCCAAGGAAGTAAGTCAGCTCTCCCATCATGCTCATCTCAAATTCACTCTGCATCAAGTTAGCAAATTCTTCGCAGAGACGATTGTTAGTAGCACCGAAAATAATATCATCAACATAAATCTGTACTAACAGCATATCTTGGTTTTTCTTTTTCAGAAAAAGAGTTGTATCTACATTACCCCTAGAGAACTCATGTTCTAATAGGAATTTGCTAAGTCTCTCATACCATGCTCTAGGTGCTTGTTTCAAACCATAAAGTGCTTTGTTCAATTTATAAACATGACTAGGGTATTGATGATTTTCAAAATCAGGAGGTTGTTCTACATATACCTCCTCATTAATATACCCATTTAAAAATGCACTTTTTACATCCATTTGAAATAGTTTGAAGTTCTTAGAGCATGCATATACTAATAATAATCTAATAGCCTCAAGTCTAGCTACAGGAGCAAAGGTTTCATCAAAATCTATACCTTCTTCTTGATTATACCCCTTTGCTACTAGTCTAGCCTTATTCCTTATTACGATTCCATTTTCATCTAGTTTATTTTTATAAATCCATTTTGTACCTATAATTGGATATTCAGAAGGTCTCTCAACTAGATTCCACACTTTGTTTCTAGTAAATTGGTTTAATTCTTCTTGCATTGCATTTATCCAATTTACATCATTTTCGGCTTCTTCTATATGTTTGGGCTCAAAGTGTGAGACAAACGCTAGATGGTTATTTAAATTCCTAAGGGATGCTCTAGTCCTAACCGGTTGAGATGGGTCATCTAGAATTAGTTCCTTAGGATGCCCGTGAGCATACCTCCAAGCTTTAGTTAGCCCATGATCCACAATAGCCTCTTGGCTTGATGATGCTCCTTCAATCAATTTTTGATTATCATCTTGTAATGTCATTTCATCTATCTTTTCTTCAAGAATTTCAGCATCATCATCAAGGTTAACTTTCTTACTAGAGGAGATGTCACTAGAATCATCAAATACCACATGTATAGATTCTTCTATAACTAGGGTTCTTTTATTAAAGACTCTATAGGCTTTACTAGTCGTAGAGTAACCTAAGAATATGTCCTCATCAGATTTAGAGTCAAATTTACCTAGATTATCTTTTCCATTATTATGAACAAAACACCTACATCCAAAAACATGAAAGTAGTTTACCTTTGGTTTTCTGTTTTTCCAAAGTTCATAAGGTGTTTTCTTTATAATGGGTCTTAATAAAACTCTATTTAATATATGACAAGAAGTATTAATGGCTTCTCCCCAAAAGTACTTAGGGAGGTTACTTTCACATAACATAGTTCTAGCCATTTCCTCTAGAGTTCTATTTTTCCTCTCCACAACTCCATTTTGTTGTGGTGTCCTAGGTGCAGAAAAATTATGAGTTATTCCCTTTTTACTACAAAACTCATTGAATAACTGATTTTCAAATTCGGTACCATGGTCACTTCTAATGGCTATTACTGAAGTATCTCTAGCATTGGTTACTTCCTTATGAAACTTTTTAAATACTGAAAAAGCTTGATCTTTATGTGCTAAGAACATAACCCAAGTGTACCTAGAATAATCATCTACAATAACTAGACCATATTTATTTCCACCTAGGCTTGTTGTTCTAGTTGGTCCGAATAGGTCCATGTGTAATAATTCTAGAGGTCTAGAGGTAGAGACACATTTTATGGATTTAAATGAGTTCCTAGATTGTTTGCCAAATTGACATGCTTCACATATTTTGTTCTTTTCAAATTTTAATTTTGGCAAACCTATCACGGAATCTCTTTTAACTAGTTTAGTTATTGTGTCCATGCTTGCATGACCTAACTTACGGTGCCATAACCAACTAGCATCATTATCTTTAGTTTCATTAACAACTAAACATTGGTTATGTTTTGCAAGATCTTCAAGGTCTACAACATACACATTTCCACGTCTAATTCCTTTAAAGACTAAACTATTGTCATTAGGGTTTGTTATAATGCATAGTGATGGTTTAAACATAACATCATACCCTTTATCACATAATTGACTAATGCTTAACAAGTTATGCTTAAGACCATCAACATATCTAACATTATCAATAAAAGTAGAAGGGGTGATTTGAACTTTACCAATACCAATGATGTGACCTTGGTTGTTGTCTCCAAAAGTCACAGCACCTCCCTTCTTAGCTTCAAGGGTGAAAAATTGATCCTTATCACCCGTCATGTGTCTTGAGCAGCCACTATCCAAATACCAGCAGTTTTTGTTGACCTTGGCTGCAAGACACTCCTACACAAGCAAATCATGTCATCTTAGGTACCCAAGTTTTCTTGGGTCCTTCATGGTTAGTCAAGTTGGTTCCTTTTGGAACCCATACCCTTTTAATTTTCCTTTTTGTTTTACCTTTCCTAAAATTACACACATTTGCTTTATGACTTATAGTTCCACAACAAAAGCAGGTTATTTTCTTAGTTTTACTTTTCCCAGCTTTAACAAAGAAGTTACTAAGAAGTTTTTGTTTATTTCTTGGTTGATATCCTAAACCCGCTTTATTAAATACTGCTCGTTGACTATTTAGTATCATATTCAATTTTTCTGAGCTATATGTAAATTTTTCAACTAAGGGTTTGTATTTGTTAAGTTCTTTGGTTAGTGTTTGATTTTCTGCCTTTAGATCATTTAGTTCGTTTGTGAGATCCTTGTTTAAGATTTGTTTATGGTTTTTAAGTTCTGAGAGTTCCTTAGTTAGTTTTTCATTATCCTTAGTTAAGGTATTAGTCTTTTGAGTTAAAAGTTGGTTGCTTGTCTTAAGGTCTATATTTTCTTTGGTGATTAAATCCTTATCCTTAACTAATGAATCATACTTACGGATATAAGTTTGGTTAGTTACTTTTAATTCTCTGTTTTTAACATTTATAGCCTTATATTCAATCATTAGTTCACTAAAGGCATCATAAAGCTCATCAAAAGTAAAATCTAAAGGCGATTCGAGCGTTACCTCATTTCCATTGGCCATGAAGCAGAAATTGGCCTTTTCCTCTTGTTCCTCATCCGATGAAGAGGATGATGAGTCTGAGTCGGATAGTGTCGTGACAAGAGCCTTCTTCTTCTTGTACTTGCTCCCCTTCTTCAGTAAAGGGCACTCAGCTCTTATGTGACCCGGCTTCTTGCACTCGTAACAGCCAATCCCCTCATTTTCCCTTTCCTTACCTTTGTCCTTGCGGTAGGAATTTGAGGGGCCTCTCCTTTGATGATAGGACTTCTTGTGGTTGATGAATTTTCTGAATTTGCGCACAAGAAGTGCCTCACCATCATCATCCTCATGTTCTTCTTCTTCACTGCTGCTACTGCAAGATAAGTCCTTGTTAGATGAAGTAGATTTTAGAGCTATTACCTTTTTCTTATGGGAGGACTCTTCCTCGTTGTGTTGTTTCATGGTTAGCTCGTGCGTAATTAGGGATCCAAGAAGCTCCTCAAGTGGTAATTTGTTCAGGTCCTTGGCTTCTTGGATTACGGTCACTTTAGCTTCCCATGACCTTGGTAGACACCGAAGGATTTTCCTGACAAGCTCATTGTTAGTATAGTTCTTGCCAAGGCTTTTTAGGCCATTGACAATGTCAGTAAACCTAGTAAACATGCATGTAATTGTTTCATTAGAATCCATTTTAAATAGTTCATATTTATGAACCAAAATATTTATTTTGGATTCTTTGACTTGATTCGTGCCCTCATGGGTCACTTCAAGTCTGTCCCAAATCTCTTTTGCAGAATTGCAAGTAGAGACCCTATTAAATTCATTTCTATCTAAGGCACAATAAAGCACATTCATAGCTTTAGAGTTTAGTTGTGCCTTCCTCATGTCATGTTCATCCCAATTCTTTTCTAGTTTGGGTACCGTGACACCCTCTACATATATGGATGGGATGTATGGGCCATTTACTACAATGGTCCACATCTCATAGTCTTGGGCTTGGATGAATATTCTCATCCTAGCCTTCCAATATGAGTAGTCGGATCCATTAAAGAATGGGGGTCTTTGGGTGGACTGACCCTCAATGTGGGAAGATCCAAATGGGGTTGTCATTTTGATCTTTTACTCTTGGGTGGAAGAGTTTACGCTCTGATACCACTTGTTGCCCAGATAGACAACCCAAGAGGGGGGGTGAATTGGGTTTTAAAATAATTTTAACTATTAAAGCGTTTGTGGGTGACTAATTAATGCTTTTTACAAGATGATTAATTAGTTGCTGTGATGTGTATGAAATGAGGGTAATGGTAAGAGACAAGCAATCACAAACACAAAGCTTTTATAGTGGTTCGGAGCTAACCCTTGCTCCTACGTCCACTCTCCAAGTCTCTCTTGGGAATTCACTATAACCCCTTGGATTACAGCCGGTTGTTTTCCAAGCTCACAACCAAACTTGTTGTTTTACGAGCTCACAACGAACTCGGTCAGTTTTCCCAGGCTCACCGACTAGAACCAACCCCGATTGTTTTCCCGGGATCACAATCGAACCCTTACACGTTGGTTTTACTCTCGGCTCACCAACCAACCTCAATACTCTTGATTCAATGCCCCGATTGAACCAAGCAAAGACAAAGGTGTAGATAAAAGAGACAAACAGAAAAATACAGCTTCTCAAAAGCAGATAAATGGCAATAT
Source organism: Phoenix dactylifera (assembly GCF_009389715.1). Classification (NCBI taxonomy): domain Eukaryota; kingdom Viridiplantae; phylum Streptophyta; class Magnoliopsida; order Arecales; family Arecaceae; genus Phoenix; species Phoenix dactylifera. Next base: position 89,433 of record NW_024067902.1, on the reverse strand, counting down.
GAACAATAACGAAGTTAAGAGCCCTCAAACGCTTTTAAGTTGGAGAAGAGGAAGGGCTTCTTGAACTTCGGGTCTCCTCTTGAATGTGTAGTCGACTTGAATGCAGGAGAAGGCTCTTTCAATGTTGGGAAGAAGTAGGTGGATGCAGTTAATGCTGCTCTTCCCTCTTTTTCGTTGAAGAACAAGTTGCAGAGATTGAAAGCTTGATTACTTGGAGTGGAATGGTTCTTCTCTGCCTTGCTACAGTCTTCTGTGGCTATTTAAACCAACCCCCACGGAAACTAGCCGTTAGAGAGGTTTTTCTGCCCGTTCTGCACACTCTGCGCAGCCTGACAATGTGTCCGTTGGTGGGTTAGAGTCGACTCGCGCGATCAGGAGTCGACTCGGCTGTAGCGGAAGTCGACTTAAGCTTTTCCGGAGTCGACTCGGCAACTATTCCAAATTTGAATTAAAGTTGCCTTCACGACTGGGAGTCGACTCGTCTTGACCTGGAGTCGACTCGCCAACTTCTAGAGCTGACTTGGCAATTTCGGAGTCGGCTCATCCACTGAAGTCCGTGGATCCAATTTTGAATTTGATCCACTCGAGTCGACTCGACTATCCTGGGAGTCGACTCGAATCTCAGAGCTCGAACTCCCGATTCTCTGTCTTTTGGCTCGTCCAGTCTTGGAGTCGACTCGGCTCTCAGTTTCCGAAACTTGGTCTTCTGCCTTTTTGATGTGAAGCTGTCTTGGAGTCGACTCGAGCTGTCTGGGAGTCGACTCGAATCTCAGAGGCAGTAACTTGGTCTTCTGTCTGTTGATGGTCGCGGAGTCTTGGAGTCGACTCGCATATTGCGGGAGTCGACTCGAATCTCAGAGTCCGAAAATTGCTCTCTGACTTTTTCTTGTGTTCCTCTGAGAGTCGACTCTCACCTTCTTTGGAGTCGACTTGCCATCCATCGGAGTCGACTCGCGTTTCACTGAAGTCGACTCGAATCTCAGACCCGAAAACTGCTCTCTGACTTTTTCTTTGTGTTCCTCTTGGAGTCGACTCTTACTATCCTGGAGTCGACTCGGTGAACATCGGAGTCGACTCGCGCACTTTGGGAGTCGACTCGTTGACAGGTTCTGAGTTGAAGCTTTCTGTTCTTCTGTCTGTTCTCAGTCGGAGTCGACTCGTACAGATCTGGAGTCGACTCGAGCCCGTGCCAGTGAACTTGATACGCTTGGAGTCGACTCGTGATACTCTGGAGTCGACTCGAGTCTCAGACTTTGGTTCAAGCTGACTTCTTAACTTATCCAAAAATTATGAACCAAGTCTTGAGACACTTAGACAAGATTTTCACTGAAACACTTAATTGAATTCATTAGTAAACAAGAAATATACTCAATTGCTTTGATCTCATCAAAATCAAATAGGATTTTAATCAATCACTCCACAGTGGGAATGTGAGGCCCATTGACAATAATGCTCCAAACATTATAGTCTTGGGCTTAAATAAATATTCTCATTCTTGCCTTCCAATAGGTATAGTTTGTCCCATTAAATAGGAGTGGCCTATTGGTTGACTGTCCTTCACTTGAGGTTAATCCAAATTGGGTTGCCATTAAATCTTTTACTCAAGAAGAGACTTAGACAACACTCACTATTAAAGAGCACCTGCTCTGATACCATTTATTGCCCAGCAAGCAGCCCAAGAGAGGGGGGGTAAATTGGGTTTTAATTAAAATGTGGAATTTTTATCTTGTGATTAATCTAAAGTGTTAGTCTGGAATGTTAGAGGAATGAAGACAATGAGACAATGAAAAGCAAAGCACGAACACACAAGGTTTATAGTGGTTTGGAGCTACCTTTGTTCCTACATCCACTCCTCAAGTTTCACTTGAGATTTTTACTATAATCCTAGAATTACAGCATAGTTGTTTTACAAGCTCACAACCAAACTTGTTGTTTTAACGGCTCACAACGAATCACCTCGTTTGTTTTACTCGGGCTCACAAACAACCCGGTTGATTTTCACAAAGGATCACCAACTATAACCTTAGACCTCCTGATTCAATCCCTTGATTGAATCAAGCACCCAAATATAAAAATAAATGTGGGAATACAAGCTTCTAAGAAAGCAGATAAAGCAATATTAACAAAACAGAAAAAAAAGCTTCTCAGAGAATTTTTGCCGATTGAGATGCTGCTTCTTTTCTTCTGGATCCTCTCCTGAATCAGTCAGTAGTGGAGGATCTTTCTATCTTGGCTCTGGTGCGGAGAAAGGATGGGTTCTCGATGAAGAGATGCTTTCTTTCGATTTTTCCTTTGAATGTCCTTTGAGCTCTTGTTTCAAATGATTTGCTTGATCTCCCCTTTTTGGATTTTTCGTGTATTATTGTTCCACTTAGAACCGGTCTTCTTATAGCTCCGTTTTGAAAAACTAGCCGTTAGACACAAAAGAATAGCCATTTTGTTGCGCCTGACACTTCTGACAAAATGTCCGTTGAATCTGGAGTCGTCTCGACCGTCCAGGAGTCGGCTCGACTAAAGTGGGAGACATCTCGCATGATTCTGGAGTCGGCTCTGGCTCGGAATCCCTCTGACAGGTTATTGGTCGATTCTCGTTGGAGTCGGCTCGCGCGATTTGGGAGTCGTCTCGCATCTTGGTCCGCAGAAAAAGAGTTCTCTGCCTTTGTCTGAGAGGGTCGACTCGTAGTAGTTAGGAGTCGACTCGCGCTTCCTCCGAAAGATGGGAGATGCCTTGCGCTTGTCTTGAGTCGACTCGCGCTTTGCAATCCGAAATACACTTTTTGTCTCTCTGAGAGAGCCGACTCGCACTTTGTGGAGACGGCTCGAAGATGTGCCAGTATGCCATGCTTGTGCCGAAGTCGACTCGTACTTTTTAGGAGTCGACTCGAGTTATGGACAATGCTTGAATGGTTCCAAGACTTGAGTTTAGGATCCATGAACCATTTCCTAAAACATTCTTTTGAGGTTATAGTATTGTTACCCTGAAAACACTTGTTTAAAACTGTTAGTCCAACAAGAAATGCACTCAAAATATTTTGGCACATCAAAACCAAGTACGGGATCAATCAATTACTCAGCACTTAGTTCTGATAGTGGAATGGGTTGAAACACTTGTTTCTACTATTGAAAGCCGATACATTCAACTCTTGTGCATTATAACATTTTTTGTGGAAGAGAAACCGATCTTGTTCTCATGGAGGATAAATCAGTTTTATATGGAATACAAAAACCTTTGAAAAACCTGAATATGAGGCTTTGGCCCATCAAGAGAGATCTGCGAAAGATAATTCAAGAGAGCCCTAGGAATCCACTGACTGAGGCATTGCTGAAGTTATGCTAGTGAGATTGCGGCAAACTAAACTATCGAGGGATACTTCGATCAATATCTAGCCAATATTTGCGATTGTCATTCAGGGTGGATTTAGAGGATTGTTGATGAAGTCAGCAAATCAATGTTGATGGTAATTCCTGATCATTTGCCTAGAGGAAAGAGCAAAATTATAATAGCATTGTAGTGCTGATCATTTGCATCAAAAGGGCTCGGGGCAACCTTTTACCAATAGGCGCCTCTAAAGTTTGTTTATGTGATGCACACTCTATATGCTTGAGGGCAGCATGACAATGTAAAGGTCGTTTCGGCTTGCTACCTGGCAATAAATTTAATTAAAGACTCTAATGTCGTACTACGGTAGATTCCATTCTACAGACATTTTACAACCGTCTCTTCCACTCTTCTTGAAGAGTGTTGAATGTTGGTTAGCAATATACTCTTGTTCCCTCTCCAGGAATTATACTTCTCAATGGACATCAGTCAACTCTGCTTATAAGGACTTTATCTAGCTCTCACGAGTTGGCTAATAAATGGTGACTATTAAAAGTTTTGGCTAACTAGTACTGAAGATCGTTGATTTGATCTACCAAGGATGAGGGGGAATGTTAAAAATATTTTAATGCCCAAACCATTAATAGAAAGCTGACATTAAAAGAGGCATGCAAGAAAACACAAAGTTAGAAGGTCAAACTATTTTATTACTATCAGCTAATACAATTGTACAAATTTGAGTACAAGTTTGATTTGATTGATACGTTGGAGGTGAACATGTTCACTTAGCTCTTGACTAAGACTAATAGATCCTTCACTATTGTTGTCTCATCAAGCTTCAAAATGATCCAGTGGTTTACTCACCACACATTGTCATCATTGTAACGAAAGTAGATTAATTTCAAGTAGCGAAGGTAGATTAAGTGCAACAAGCAAAGGGCTTAGGTATGGACCTAATTGATAAAAGCAGAAATGGAAGATAGACCACCTAAACTAGCCTGAGAAAGTTGAGGACACGAAATTAGCTGAAGGTTTGTTAAAAAGATATTGACTTGCCGATTTGGAAGCCTTGAACCAAACAACAAGCCATTGGTGACGATATTCCAATTAGGCAATACCACCTATTTATGATGATATCTTGATTTGTGATAGTACTCCAATTTGGAAAACTAGTTTGAAGTTGGTAAATGAAAACAAACGGGTTGGTGTGGCCAATATTCAGTCCTACTTACCATAATAAGTGAAAAGAGATTGGGGGGAGGCATGAGTAGTTAGGAGGAGAAAGAAAGATAGGAAAAAAGATGCAAAGCCTATTTATAGGAAAAATGTGTGCCTTATCAGAAGATAAATCAAAATCTTCAATAATACGGAAGACAATACTAGATCCCTATGGATACAAGATATCTTTTCAGAAATTTGCAGGCTATTCCAATATGCAGGAATATTTTATGGAGGAAGACATGTGGCAATTGTCAAGAGCTCGGCAGAATAAGAAAATATGTAAGTGGAGTATTGAAAGCAGAAATGATGCTTTGGTAAAATGGCAGTACTCGATCATCAAATTGAGATTATAATTATGAGATTTTACTCTGCAAGTATCGAGGGGATAATAACAGATATCTCATCGGTCAACAAGATGTAGAGGACATTACTTCCAACTTATGTTAGCAATCCAAATGGTGGACAAGAGCATATGCTACTTGGATCAGATTTGATGGAATCAAAATATATGGTCATCTATCTTTTGGTAAACTGGATAGAGTCTAGCCATGATAAATTTTACCAAGTGTGAAGCTACAAACCGAAGGAAGAGAGTTTGATTATGATATTGATAAGTAAGCCGAGAGCTCATGACCTGTTCATGATCAACTATAATATATAGGAGTTGTCCGAGGCGACTGAAGCAATCTTGTTAACCCTAAAGGGTTGATTTTGATGATATAAAATAATTGAGTAAAAAAATGACTAATCTATTGCATTGAGTTTACTTGATTAATTTTAGAAAGTCAAGAAGAAAGTCTTCAATAACTCTCTAATGAAGATTATCTATCTGAAGCTCTACATCAAGAAATTCAACTTCAAAAACGCTTTGAAGCAATTCTTGGAAGTTCACATGCAAATACAAAAAACTTCATTCTAAGCTAACTCAAGAGTCAACCCTAAGTTTACAATGAGTCGACCCTGGTACACTGTTACTGTCTGATACACTTTCGCGAGCTGGCTCTATCAGATTACAAGTTGACTCTAAATAATCTCAGAAGATAGATAGAAAGTTATGGAATTCAACGTATCTGTGAGTCAACCTATGAAGCATACAACCTGACTTCAATCTAACAAGAGTCGATCCTAGAAACAAGCGAGTCAACCCCTAAATAGTCACAAAGAAAAGATAGAGAGCAGGCATTTTCGTCGCTTTGGTAAGTCGACCCATGAAAAATACGAGCCCACTCTAGTTAAATAAGAGTCGACCCCTGAACGGCTACAATAAAAAAATAGAAAGCAGTAAAACTTTGTCCGTTGAATAATCAACACCTAAACTGAGAGAGCCGGCTCTACAATGATCACAGAAGAAAGACAGAGCGCAACAAAAGTAACAACAAGCTCGAGTTTGTTTCTAGAAGTTGAAACCATATTTTTTACTTTAAAAGAATTTCTAGTTTGTTTTTCTAATTGACATGTATTACAATCTTTGTCTTTTTCTAAACTCATTTTAGGTAATCCTACAACAAGATCTCTTCTAGCTAATTTTGAAATAAGATTCATGCTTGCATGAGCTAATATGGGATGCCATAACCAACTAGTCTTATTGATTTTGGCATTCATTGCAACTAGACATTGCATATTTTTTCTGAATAAATGGTCAAGATTAATTATGTATACATTGCTATGCTTATGTTCTGCCATCCTCAATAAGACTAGAAACAATATATATAGAAAATTCTAATACTACTTTAAAATCTTTATCACATAGTTGACTAATGCTAAGTGAATTATGCTTAAAACCATCAACTAATAACACATTTTCAATAAAGATGGAAGAAGTGATACCAACATTACCAATTCCAATGATCTTTCCTTTGCCATTGTCGCTAAAAGTAACAACCCCTCCATCTTTTCTCTTAAGGGAAGATGAACTGCAATTCATCCCCCATCATATGGCTAGAGCACTCACTATCTAAATACCATCTTCTATTTGATCTACGGGTTGCTAGACATAGCATTATTATAAAAAATCAAGTTTTTGTCTTAGATACCCAAGCTTTTGTGGATCCTTGAAAGATAGCTATTATAGTTCCTTTTAGAACCCATATTTTCTTAGTTGTTACTTTGCATATTCTTCCATTTACCCGATAATTGCATGTGAAGAATTTGTAGCTATTTTTTCCACATTTACAACATATTATGTTATTTGAATAATTAATTGACATTTTAACAAAAATATTTTTTAAAAGTTTCTATTTTTGCAAAGGATTATAGCCAAGTCTTGCCTTGTTATAAATAGAGCGTAGGCTATCTAAGATCATATTCAGTTTTTCAGAACTTAAGGTGAATTTATTCACAATTAGTTTTAGTTTATCTACTACTTTTTTAAAATTCTACTTTTCTTCTATTAGTGATAGTTTTTATTTTGAGATTTCATCTTTTTAACTTATTAGATATAGAATTTTTAGTTTCAGTTCTTTATTCTTCAGACCTAGTTTCTTAAATTCATCTAATAACTCATCGAATGCTTCTTGAAGCTCATCAAAAGTAAAATCACTTATATGTTCAAAGTTTACCTCATCCTCATGAGTCATGAGGCAAAATTTTGCTGTTTCTTTGGCCTCCTCCTCTGAATTCGACTTGTTGCTGTCGCTGCAAGTCGCAACCATTGCCTTCTTCCTTAGCTTCTTGGGGATTTTCTTAAATAGTGGGTTGTCTGCTCTAAAATGACTTAGTTTCTTGCACTGACAGCACACTAACAACTGCTCCTTTTCTCTTTCTTTGCTTGGTTCCTCCTTAGCCATTGGCCTCTTTCTCATCCCTTACCTTTTTCTCCTCATGAATCTTCTATACTTTCTGGTGATTAAGGCCATCTCCTCATCACCTTTAATGTCTTCGTAATCCTGACTTTCCTCTTATTCTCGAGTTATTGAATGGTCTTCCTCCTTTTTGACTCTTCTTTTTCATTATGCTACTTCATAGTTAGCTCATGTGTCATCAGTGACCTAAGCAACTCCTCTAATGGAAATGTGTTGAGATCTATGGCTTCTTGGATTGCAGTTCCAATAAAATCGATAATGTTCCAATGCAATAAAAATACAATTCATGCCCACAAAATTTATTTCATACTTAATCTAGTAATTTAAGATTTACTTGTATAGAGCACATATAACATCAATTATAAATATGCATGAAGCTTATTCATAATTAAGTTTCAATATTTAGATTATTATTTGTATGTTGAGTTATGAGCTATAAAACAATTCACCTGCATGATTGGATAGTAGGATAGAGGTATATATATTAGACCATAAGACACAAAAATTTCTTCCAAGATGCTATGCACGACTTAGACAAACACAATTGACGATTAGGCTTTCCTCTAAAGCAAGCACATATATTCTTTAAAATCTCAGCCACATGAAGATTCCCAAGTTCGTGTGGCCCACTCGAGGTTCCATAATATATAACTCTTCCAAATCAGGAGTTGTGATCCTCGATCTACCGACCGGTGGCCAAGATCTTGGCGCATTCCTTGAATCTAGATCTAGCTCTTAGGATGTCATCCATGCTCCTCTATATGGATAATAGAAATAAGGGTGGGGTGGTGGTGGTAGTGGTGCAATTACCTCGGCGACGAGTTCCACCCCGAGAACATAATGTGCCTCCAAGATCGAATGCTCCATGCTCTCCTGCAAAATAAGTAAATCACAATTAGAGAAGGAGAGAATGATAGACAGGTAGAGAGAAAAAGGAAGAGGGTCATACGTGAATATATAGAGATAAAAAAGATAGGGTTTGACCCTATGGCAATCATCTGGGTGAGAGAGAACTCGAGAGTGAGAGAGAGAGAGAGAGAGAAGAAGGAAAACGAGAGAGAGCGCTTGGGGTAGAAGAGGGAGGGAGAGAAGAGAGGCTAGGGGTAAGGGTGAAGGTGGTTTGGTGGGGCTCGATGAGCATAGCCGATGGTCTGGCTGCAGGTGGCGGCAACGATAGCCGGCGAGGATGGGTTAAAATGGAGAAGAAAAATGACGGAGCAAGGCATCGAGGCTTGATTGAAAATTAGAGGAAATGGCTCAACTTAGAGAAGAAAGGAGGGTGATGGAAGGGCTCACCGGTGTCGTAGCTCCCCAGGCATACATGGTAGCGACGTTCTCACCCGCGATCCGAGGGACAAGAGCAGGGGAAAGGGTGATGCAGAAGGTAGAAAATAAAGAAAAAAAAGACTCAATAGATTTAGACATATGGGAGGGTTTGCTTTTATGGTCATCATGGGCATCTATCTGACCTGCATATGGAGTAGGAAAAGGAAGCAGGAGGATGCGATCCACCCCTCCTTGGCTTGTTCCGGTGTACTAGGAAAGGAAAAGCCTTCTTCCTTGTCAGGTTAAGTGAAAAAGAAGGAAATGGAAGGTTTTCAAATAGATTTTGCCGGATTCAAATGGGCCTCCAGATAGATTTAGAAGGTGTCCGCGGTCTCCGATCGAGATTCTTCCTTGTTGGCTGCCAAATAGGGCAAGGTTGGGGAGAAAACTAAATGAAAACTAGTGAGGAAACCCAACCGTCCCCTATCGCAGGTTGTTACATTTTGTACATCAAGACTTAGTATTTGGTTTGAGATGACCAAGGCTTTAGGCGTTAAGTGGGTCAAGTTCTACCGAGTTCCTTGGTTGTCATGATCTGATTTAACCAAAGCAGTATTTTAGACTTAAAACCAATCATTTTTCTTGATTAACCCTGCTATTCTCAGGCCCAATCAGGTTGCATCAGTGTTTTGTGCTTTATGTCTGATGTCTGATTATTATTCCATTTTTTACATAAAAAATATGCTTGTATTAGAATTATGCAACTTATATTGAGTCAAGACAATTCAACATTTGTCCACTTTTGTTGGATACACATCTGCCCTAAAACTAGAATGTCTTCTAGATTGAAATCCAAAGCTGATCCACAAGTCTCAGTTTTGAATCCGAGTCTTGGACAAAAGAGTTCTTTAATAAACAATCACTAATCCAACCTAAAACACCACAAATTGAGCACAGGTACTATGATGTGCACGGTTTGCACTGTAGAGTGCTATTAGCACTCAGTGCCTTCTATCAAGAGATGGACTGCTATCGAATAAGAAGATTTTAGGTATCATATATAGCCTGTCGTTGTTGATAGCTATCTATCTCCTGATGGTAGCTGTCCAGTGCTGAACAGCATTCTGCACACTGCAGTGAATACTGGGCCTCACAAATTTAGGCCCATTATTTGCACCATTGACATAGTCTATCCCGATAGGATCCAATCCTTTTGATCCACCGGTAAGCGTTAAGGGACGAAACTATATCTGCTTTCAAGTAGCTCTGAAAAGGAGACAGGCGTATTGATGTCGTCAACTTTTTAAAGGTACCATAAGTTTTGGTTGTAAGAATTTATGGAACTGAAGCTAAGTAGGACTCATATATCCTAAGAATTGCTGTCAATAGTCGCTTATTAAAAAAGAACCAGTGTCGGTAGTTTTCATATAAACAATAAGAATAGCGATGGAGTGACCTCTTTCACCAAAATGATAGAGATTTTTAATGGCAGAAAAATTACCTCTAAAAGTCCTATAATTAACGCCTAAATGGTTATCATGACGGTTTAGTGGCAAAAAGAAGAATGACGCTCTTTAGCGGCCATCACTACAACTCCAATGACAAATATTATATCCAAACTCAATTTATAAATGACAATTTCTTTTGCCTCTATAAATCCACTATAAAATTTAATCAATGTCTAAAAAGGACAATTAAAATTGCAGTAATTTATAAGGCCTCAAATACGACAAAATATTATTTTTTTAATAAATAACTGTTATGTATTTGGAAATTTATAAAGCAAAAACCGATCTAGTTGCATTCTACCAAAATATGAATTGAATTTCTCAAAATAATATATAAAAACATTATAACATACAGAATTAACAAAAGATCACTCCATTCACTCGCACAATCAATATCTAAACCAAACAACAAATATACTTTAAACCACTAATACATGATCAGATAAAAACAATCCAACCCGACATATTGATCTTAAAAAAAATTATTCATTTTCCACACATATAATGAAAGAGACATAATGACCAGATAATACAAGGGAAAATATGTACCTCGCAACTAAGAACCAATGTCCATTTTCCTCCTTTTCAACGAGCATCCCTGCAATTGATTAAACAATTGTTTTTTTTTGTTAAATATGCTAAAGAGACGAAGACATCATATAAAATTAAATTCTAGTGTGGGGTAAGTAAAACATCAGCAGGCATGAGTGTACTTGAATTCATATTACATAACTACTATAGAAAGTCTTGTAATATATATCTCTACTTCAACATATGAAGCAGGAGCCTTTGTATCTCCATATCTTAATTTAAGACAGTCTAAAGCAATATGAAACTTTTTAAAAGGCTAGACATTGACATGTGCTAAGGAAGATAAAATACAATTTGGATAAGACTACTAACTATGCTCCACTTGAGAGAGACTTTGTTTGGTAGGTAGACTTTTTTGATGTTGTTCAGCAAGAGTTATTCTTTGATGTATTTGATGTTGTTCAGCAAGAGTTATCAGGACAGAAATCTCATTCTGGTTTGATCAATGGATTAATATGGAGCTAGCCCATCGAACAAACTTTTTCAGTGCTAACTTTGAAGCTGAATATTTCTGCAGAAGAGTTTCTATCTATAGCACATACCAGAACCCTATTTCGAGATACTCTATATTCGAATGGCATGTGTATCTACCAGCAATTCATGAATTCCATCAGAGAAGTACTCAATCCAACAAATGCACTGGACATCGTGGTTTGGAAATGGAACTAGAGAAACATTTTCATAGATAAGGACTGTTACAACTATTTAAGCAACGGTGGAATCCTGTCAAAGTTTGCCAGAGCTAGCTAACTAGGAAATTAACGCCGCTCCCGGAGAAAGCAAAAATATTCAACTGTCTCCTTTTCCATAACAGATACCTCACTGCCGCGCAATAATCTAAAGAAAAGAAAGATCCAAGAAGCACTATTCTGACCTGGGGCGACGAAACCACTGATCACCTATTCATCTCCAGCAGCTTCTCCGCAATAGTATGTGGCACCGAATTACACAAAAACTTCATATTCCCCACCTCCCAAACATCATAGTGGACATGTGGAAAGAATGGCTTGGAGACTACCGAACAACATACCAAAACAGGCTTGGGATAGCTTAGCCACGGCTGTTTGTCGGACCCCGGAAAAAGAGAAACAGGAGGCTGTTTCGTTTTAAAGCTCTATCACGGAACATGATTTAGCACAGATGTGTCTTTCTCTTTGATAGCTAGACCAAGTGTGTCACGCCCCGAGCCCGGAGCGCGGCAGACGCCGCACGCCCGCACGGTGGGCCGCACAGGCGTGCAAAGCAGCATATCATATCAAAGCAAATATAGATGCTTAAAACTTATTTATGCATTAATCACAGATGCTTAAAGATGATATAAATATTTAAGTTGTTCAAAAGCAGTCTTACAAAATTTCAAAATAACATTTGCTAACATCATTCAAATGTCCAAACTAATCTAAAATGCTAATAACTGAAGGAATAATCGAAAATTTTAGCGCACTCTCCAATCCTATGCGATCAAGTCTCTAAATCTGAAAAATAGAGAAAACAGAATAATAAGCTACACAAGCCCAGTAAGCAATAAAATACTCCAGAGTTGGGTCAAAGCATAACAAAATAAATACAAAATAATGACTGGGAATAAATCACAAATAACATCGTTTTGCTCTTTTCAAAACTTATGATCATTTTTATTTTTACAAAAACTCTATTATCATAATCCCAACATAATAGGCTACGACCATGTAACCCGATGGCATGGGTTACACAAAGTGCCAAATTCACTATTTTTATCCACCGATGGCAGCCGGTGTTGCACAAAAGTGCCAAATCCACTATATTTACCCACCGATGGCAGCCGGTGTCCAAATCCACTATTCTAATCACCGGTGGCGCGGTGTCGAAATCGGTTCCTCATAGTTTACAAGTCGACAGGTCCAATGTATAATCTCTATTGGCGGGGCCAGAACAGAATAGAATATATCATAGCCATGCTGAGAATGCATATATATAGAAACAAAATTCATAAATTGCCCAGTCATAGTTTTCGGATTTCAGAGCATATAACATAATTTTCACATAAAATTTAACATGCCAGACCCATTTTACCAAATACAAAACATATTTCGAAATTTAATCCACTAATAATTATTTTATCAAATAATTTAGAAAAATGCATTTTAAAGCATTAAGTTACTTACCTCTTTCCGCTTAACTCCTACTTCAGATAAGCGGATCAGGTTCACCTGTTTAAATTTAATTAAATTCTTTGTTAATTTCAGAGTTAAGCAAAACTAAAATTAATATTATTAGACACAGCCCAACAGGGCCCAGAGTTAGCCCATAATGGGCATGGCCCGATAGGGCCCACATCGGACATGACCTAATGGGCCCGCATAGATCCGGCCCAATAGGGCCCCCAAAGTTGGCCTCTAGATGGATTATTTATGCAATAAAATTCATTGCAGGGACTAATACTTAGTTACAAGATATTGTTCTATAATAAAACTTGAGTGAAGGTACTAAATAATATATTTGAGGACCTTTATGTAATACAACTTTCTTAGAGGGATCAGACCTAAATTGTAGAAGGAAATAATATACTGTCAAGGCCTTAACTGCAAAACCCCATTTTATTGGCCAAACGAATTCGGTTCGGGTTTCAGATCTGAATTGGACCAAATTGGGCCCACAAAGGGTACGGGCCAAATAGGACCAACAAGGCTGAATTGGGCCCAAGTTGGGCCCACAATGGGTATGGCCCATCTGGGCCCAATACAACTGAATTGGGCCCAAGTTGGGCCACAGTGAATAGGGCCCAAGCTTGGCCCAGTTCGGCCCACGATGGGGCCTTCTTCTTCCCCAAACCCCCACAGACAGAAGAAGGGACAGGGGAGGAAGAGAGCCGGTGGGGTGGCCGACCTGGGTGGCAGAGGCCCTCCCTTGGTCGCAGTGGCCGCCGCCGGCTGCTGGGGTGGCCGGCATCGAGAAAGAGACCGAAGTGGTCTCAGTTTGGGGCCAAAACAAAGGGAAGAATCAAAACTATTTGGCAATAGAATGAATAGCAAGAAGAAGAGGCTTACTGGTGGTCGACGGAGGCGGCGGATCCTGGCCGCAGGTGACTTGGTCCGGCAGCTAGCAGCGGCGACGATGGTGGGGTTTCCAACAGCCAAACTAGATCTCAAAACAGGGGAAGCGGAGAAAACCAAAAAAATCCAAAGAAGAAGATGACCTACGGTGGAGAAGCTTGGGGTGGTGCACGCGGTCACCAGAGGAGGAAGAAGGAGGAGAGGGTTAGTGGTGGAGCAATCACAGAGAAAGAGGAATGGGGGGTTTTTAATAGGCCCCCAATTCGAACGATAGACCGTCGTGATTCTCACGGCGGGTGTGATCAGCGGCCGCTCGTGCGGACGCGGAGCAGCCACAAAACGTTCGCGAGGCTGCCGCAGATTGTCCACGGCATCTCTGCTCCCGTTGCGCCCGGAGAAGCCGGAGGGGGATCGTGTTTGCGATCCCCTGCTCTGCCCCTTCCAAAAGGGGCGTTGGGCTGAAGTCGGCTGGGGTTGCCGGCTTCAGCTCAGTATCTCACATTCTCTCCCCCTTAAGAAAATTTCGTCCTCGAAATTTGAGAGATCTAGGCCTTTCAAATTTAAAGATGCTCAGCCCATTGAGTAATATAAATCCAAGATCTCATTCTTCTTGATTGAAATCAGTGTGATAGATAACTTTGGATCAATTATCAAAAATTTCATAAAACTCGCAAGATTAACACTAGATAAGTGACTGACTAAAATCTCGGATTGAAATTATCATCTTGATGCATGTTCACTCGAGATCGGATCAGGATCGATTCACAACAGGATTGATTAAAATTAGTGTGTTTGGGATAGAACTTGAAATGAAATAGATCTCATACACTTATCATGGTGGTGCACTAATCCCTCAAAGGATAATGACCAACCCTAGAGTCCAATCATTATATGGCTTGGAATGTAATTCACAAAATGAACATATACTGATAGTTATCAGACAACAATGGCCTATCTGGAAAATGATTGGCATCAAATCACAAGCGTAAGTTCGAGAAAGCAGAGTATTGATATTGTGATTCAATATGCCACAAGGCTTTAAATTTAGCTTAATTTTATAAATCATAAAGAGGAAGCAATTAACATATGATTTATTTGGTTTCTTAAAAATTTAGATCATATTTAATCAATGATCTACTCACTCTAGTCATGGAATGCTCAAAATTTTTTCTTAGCATACCCAAAAATAGCAAAGTCTATCCAAGAGATAACATAGTCATATCATGATTATCTTGAAAATCAACAGGATTTACTTTCCCTTATTAACAAAAACCTTCTTTATAGAAAAATCCAATCTTTCATCATTGTATATTATAAAACACAGTCAATGTTTTAGATCAGTTTGAAATTACTCAATCCATCAGACTTTCGCTACGCAACTCTAATCAATATTCTTCAAAATTTCTTAATGATCCTAGATAATTATTTTTTTTTCTAATAATATCCAAGCAAAAATTTTATCCTCACTTTTGAAGCATACTAGATCAAGATTAACCCTCGAGATAATTGCCATATTTGCATCATTGTATGATCAAGCAATCATATTCTAGATCCAATATAAACTAAGCCAACTCTAGATTTTCTTGCCAATAAACAATTTGCTGTTGACTTATCTTTTAAGAATATCAATTCTATGCCCCGATGAATTAAAAATTCTAGATTAACTTACTCATGAGCATATTCAACCATCTCGAATCTTTTCTTTTATGTTAAACTTATTTGGGCCTATCATGAAATTCCACTTGCATTTCTCATATAGTGATACAAAATCCATAATCAACTCATGGCCTTGATTTATAAATATTTGACTCACAAAAATCTAATAATCCGGTTCAAAGATTTACAAGAAATTTTACCAAGATATAAGCTCTATGATTTTACATTGAGATCAATTCCTTAAATAAGTAAAATATTTTTATTTGCAATACTGTAAACATTTTGGAATCTTGTAAATCTACTAGACTTAGAGAATCTGTTCAAAACACCACAAACTCATTAACTATTTCATCCCTTTAGTAATAGTTCCCATTTTTTTTAATATATATATATTGCAGATAAAAGAATCTACAAATAACACAATGATATCCATATGGATCAAAATCAAAAATACTATACTTTCCAACGAAATATTTCCTTAACAAGTAAAACCATCAAGAACTTTTCCAAATCAAAGATGTCCTATTTTCGACCAACCCAAAAATATTTTAATACTCTAATATTCTCAAGACGTACTAATTGACTTCCCATCAAAATACCAATCTTAATTGTAAAATGAAAAGATATAAAATTTCAAGTCCCAAGTAGGGCCAAAGAAGAACTTTTGAGTCTCATCCTTAAATATATTTTACTTATATATAACAATTTCATGTTTGATCCGTCTACATATTTTAACCTCGAAGAATATCATAAAATCTCTCCTAGTTCAAACATTAGACAACTTCCTATGAATGAACCTTAACTTGCCACCAAAATAATTAACTTCAAACTAGAAGTAATATTCACAATACCTGATATCAAGTTGAACTTCCAAAATAATTACATTGCACAATAATATCCAATGATTAATATTTCTTCACTTAATTTAGTCAAAATCTAATTAATCATAACTTGAAATACAAATTGCTCCACCAAGAAAACTCTCAGAATAGCTTATTCACACTTCGGTTACGACCATAATTAGGTTGCATTCTAATTTTAGCATTTCAAAATTCTGATAAACTAACATAAATTTATCAATAGCAAAAGCAAATAAGTACCTTTGTCTAATGGCCTAATATCTACCCATCTCTCAAACTTTCCGATGAATCCTAAAGATCCTAAAACTTAAGCTCAAATATAAATATTTCTGTTACAATCCCTAGTGATCTTAACCTAAGCTCTGATACCACCAAATCTGTCACGCCCCGAGCCCGGAGCGCGGCCGACGCCGCATGCCCGCACGACGGGCCGCATAGGCGTGCAAGACAGCAGATCATATCAAAACAAATACAGATGCTTAAAACTTATTTATGCATTAATCATAGATTTTTAAAAATGACATAAATATTTAAGTTGTTCAAAAGCAGTCTTACAAAATTTCAAATAATATTTGCTAACATCATTCAAATGTCCAAGCTAATCTAAAATGCTAATAACTGAAGGAATAATCAAAAAATTTAGCGCACTCTCCAATCCTGTGCGATCAAGTCTCTGAATCTAAAAAATAGAGAAAACAGAATAATGAGCTACACTAACTCAGTAAGCAACAAAATATCCCATAGTGGGGTCAAAGCATATCAGACAATTACAAAATAATGACTGGAAATAAATCACAAATAACATCGTTTTGCTCTTTTCAAAACTTATTATCATTTTTTTTACAAAAATTATGCTATCATAATCCAAATGTAATAGGCTACGGCCACGTAACCCAGTGGCATGGGTTGCACAAAGTGCCAAATCCTCTATTTTTATCCACCGATGGCAGTCGGTGTTGCACAAAAGTGCCAAATCCGCTATATCTATCCACCGATGGTAGCCGATGTCCAAATCCACTATTCTAATTACTGGTGGTATGATGTCGAAACTGGTTCTTCACAGATTACAAGTCGACAGGTCAAACGTATAATTTCCATTGACGGAGTCAGAAAAGAACAGAACAGATCATTGCCATGCTGAGAATGCATATATATAGAAACAGATTTCATAAATTGCCCAGTCATCGTTTACGGATTTCAGAGCATACAACATAATTTTTAAATAAAATTTAACATGCCAGACCCATTTTACCAAATACAAAATATATTTTGAAATTTAATCCACTAATAATTATTTTACCAAATAATTTAGAAACATGCACTTTGAAGTATTAAGTTACTTAGCTTTTTTCGCTTAACTACTACTTCAGATAAGCGGATCAGGTTCACCTGTTTAAATTTAATTAAATTCTTTGTTAATTTCAAAGTTAAGCAAAATCAAAATTAATATTATTGGACATGGCCCAATAGGGTCCAGAGTTGGCCCATAATGGGCATGGCCCGATAGGGCCCACATCGGACACGGCCCAATGGGCCCCGCAAAGATCCGGCCTAATAGGGCCCCCAAAGTTGGCCTCTAGATGGATTATTGATGCAATAAAATTTATTACAGGGACTAATACTTAATTACAGGATACTGTTCTATAATAAAACTTGAGTGAAGTGACTAAATAATATATTTGAGGACCTTTATGTAATACAACTTTCTTAGAGAGATCAAACCTAAATTGCAGAAGGAAATAATATATTGTCAAGGGCTTAACTGCAAAACCCCATTTTATTGGCCAAACAAATTCGGGTTTCAGATCTGAACTAGATTTTGGGTTTTGGATTTCGGGTCTGAACTGAGTTTCGGATTTCAGGTCTGAACTGGATTTCAGGTTTCGGGTCTGAACTGGGCCAAATTGGGCTCACAAAGGGTACGGGCCAAATAGGACCAAAAAGGCTGAATTGGGCCCAGGTTGGGCCCAACACAACTGAACTAGGCCCAAGTTGGGCCCACAGTGAACAGGGCCCAAGCTTGGCCCAGTTCAGCCCACGATGGGGCCTTCCTCTTCCCCAAACCCCCACGGACAGGAGAAGGGACAGGGGAGGAAGAGAGCTGGCGAGGTGGCCGGCCTGGGTGGCGGAGGCCATCCCTCGGTGGACGGCCAGCCGGTCGCAGTGGCCGACGCCGGCTGCTGTGGTGGTCAGCATGGAGAAAGAGACCAAAGTGGTCTCGATTTGGGGCCAAAACAAAGGGAAGAATCAATGCTATTTGGCAATAGAATGAATAGCAAGAAGAAGAGGCTTACCGGCGGTCGACGAAGGTGGCGGATCCCGGCCGCAGGTGGCTTGGTCCGGCAGCTAGTTAGTGGCGACGACGGTGGGATTTCCAACAGCCAAAGTAGATCTCAAAACAGTGGGCGGAGGAAACCAAAAAAATCCAAAGAAAAAGATGACCTAGGGTGAAGAAGCTCGGTTGGGGTGGCGCACACGATCACCGGAGGAGGAGGGAGGAGAGGGTCGGTGGTGAAGCAATCACATAGAAGGAGGAATGGTGGGTTTTTAATAGGCCCCCAATTCGAACGGTAGACCGCCGTGATTCTCACGGCGGGTGTGATCAACGGCCACAAAACATTCGCAGGGCTGCCACAGATTGTCCACGGTACCTCTGCTCCCATTGCGCCCGGAGAAGCCGGATACCTCTGCCCCTTCCAAAAGGGGCATTGGGCTGAAGTCGGCTGGGGCTGCCGGCTTCAGTCCAGTATCTCACAAAGTGCTACAAAAGGGCCAGCGAAACACGCTATTGAAGAAATGGTTTCAATTTTGAAAGCTGAAGGATAGAATAGAGACGAGCTCAAGAGAAACGAGGGTTTTGTTGGTTTTGTTTGACCATAGGAAGGTCGGTCCATCAACGTTGGCAATTTTTTTGTTTGCTCAACGGGATGGCTCTTTCCAACCAATCTAGACCAAACTATACAATGACAATTGTCACGCCCCCGACACGAGATCAGAAGCCGGGGGTCGCGGCAACCGCCGCACACTCGAAGTACAATGTAATCAAACATAATAATATGAATTTTTTTAATAAAAAGTTTTTGTTTGTGATGTGACTTTGGTTATCAATGTGATTTAGGTTGTGTATTTGTTATGTTGGAAAGTAATGCATACAGGTTTAAAAATTGCTTTTATAATTTTTTTTTAAAAAAATTCACTATTGCTGATGCTTTTAAGCGTCGGCAATAACAACCGGCATGTCTATATTGATGCTTAAAAGCGTCGGTAATAACGAAACTGACACGCCTATACCGACGCTTTTTAAAAGCATCGGTAATTACCAAACGTTAAGGTGGGCTATACCGATGCTTTACGACATCGGGAAAAGGACCTTTACTGACGCTTTCAAAAAGCATCGGTATAGGGTCAGGTAATGCCGACACTTTCGGAAAGCATCGGAAATAAACTCTTCCACCCTCACTTGCCCGACGCTTTTAAGACACTTTTGAAAGCATCGACATGAAAAGTACCGACGCTTATAAGCGTTGGTAACAACTCTAAAAGGCGCCAAGAGAGTTTATATCTTTTGTAGGGGGAGGTCCCTTGTTCCTTCTCTAGTATCCACCCCTGAAGCCTCAATTAGAGCTAGAAATCTTGAGCTTGCCATGGAAGATTTCACTTTTGATTGGCCGTGAGATCTCACTGGTGGCAAGGTAAGGTTTCTAAACTTCTCTCTCTCCTCCTTTCTTTTAATTTGGGCCATTCATTCCTTTTGATTAGAGCTGGCAAGTCATCAAAATCTACTCGGAACAGGGGTGCTTTGTTTCAGTTTTTCTTTAGTTGCCATTGCTTCCTTATCACGGCTTAGCACTGCTCTAGGCCACTGACTTTGAACCGGTTAGTGGCCCAATTTCCTTTGACAACAGGATTTTTCCTATTTTTTCTTTGTTTTCTTTTCTTCCATGCTGCTGTCGGTCACCGAGCATGGCTCGCCGTCTGGGACATTACTACGTTACTGCTGCCGCAATTGGGGGGTCGTTACCGTCGAGGGGTGGCCAGCCCTAGAGCCTATTTCTTCTTCTAATTTGAGAAGATAACCATCTTCCTCTTGCCTTCTCTCTCTTTCTCTCTCTCCTCTTTCTTTCTTTATCACTCTTTCTCTCTCTACATATTTTAATGGACCAATTGGGGACTGGCTGGCATTATGTGACTAAGGGTCCTGTGGCGGCAATGAATGACTAGGAGCTTTAAGCCGGTATTGCAAACCGGAGATTTATGGTCGCTGTTATGCAACCCTAGGAGGGTTTCGAGTTGGTGTTATGCGACCCTAGGAGGATTCCAGATCGGTGTTATGTGGCCTTAGGAGGATTCTAGGGAGAGTTTTTAGTTGACCTTGTTATGATCATCCACCATAATCTATGGATTGTTATGATTTCTCTAATGATGAGATCTGGCTCTATAGGTAAGCAATCGTTTGAGCAAAAAGATGCTAAGCAGACCACTTTGTCTCCGAGTTCATAGATTGAGGAGAGGATTGGTGTACCTAGTATTTGAGTTTGTCATCGCTAGAGATAAGAATCCCTCAATACAATCATCTATATGATTATGAAAAATTTGTAAATAGATGTATTATATATTCATGATTAAATAAAAAATTTATGTTATCATCTGCATGATTGCGAGTATCTTACATTTGTTGGTATATGTATTGTGTCGATGGTTTGATGATGTGATGTCAATTAGTCTAGCTTTTTATGAAATTTATTATTTTGTGATTAATCATGTAGACTATGAATAAATTAAGAAAAATCAATATTTTGATATAATTATACGGTGTGCTATGGGCGGCATCTGAATTGGTTGGCCACGTAAGAAATGTGGTGTATGTGCTGGGTTAGTCTTGGGTTGAGATGCAGTATTATGTTTGGCCTACTAGGGGCTCGAGTATATCAGTAACTAATCCAAGGCTAGAAAGTCAATTTCTAAGATAATGAGTTGTGTTTAATCATAGTTGACATAATTAAATAAAATTTTGCATAATTGTAATAGTGGGGGAAAAGGGAGGTATTTGGACTAGTTGGCTTCGTATGAAATGTGGTATATATGCCTGATACATGCACATATGTCTGTATATATTCATGTTTGCATGCATGTATGTATTGTTAATGAGGCACATCTGAGTGGTATCCAATCCCCTTATTTCCCTTCAGTGAATCCATTACGAGAACTTGAACAGCTAGTTTATCTAAAGTGACTCGGCCAAGATTGGGCCAAACGAAACTTGACCCTCATCAGACGATGGTAAACCCCTCCTAGACGGTTGTTGAGTGTAAAAATATAACAAATGCTAAGAATACCTTGTGATGCCGAGCATTCCCGGCAAATGATCAATGGCATATAGTGGTCTAGATGACTAACTATTAGTTTGTTGATATTGTTGTTTTCAACGAAGGTAGGTGGTACCATCAGGACTTTTGTTGACGTATGGGAAAGTAAGAAATTACATAATGGAATTTTTTTTTTTTATTCTTCAGTTCATTTTCATATTGTACACTATTGCAAATCATTGAGTAAGGAAGCATGATCACTAATATCTTTATTTTGAAATTGATAGAATGTTTACTCTTTTTTTTTCTAGTGGTTGGTAATTGTAGCTTAGTGCAACCCAGAGAGGCAATACAAGATAAGAATGAGTTGTATTAGTTTTTGTGATTGTGGGTTCATGCAGGCCTCTGGTTTTATCTAATCACATAAGAAGCCAAGAAGAATGGAGATAAATTAAGAATGACAAGAATGTGAATTTTTTTGGGAGATATGCTTACAACTGCAAGCTATAGTTTCTTGTTCTGGAAGCGAAACAAGAAGACTGTAAGAAAATAAATAATAGAATATTTACATTATGGGCAATGTAAAAAATCACATTAAGTACAGAACAGAGTGAAATTTGGCAAGGAAAGGATGAAGTATGGAGTGGATGGGAAATACACATCGTAATGAAGCCTTATATGAGAGGGGATGAGCAGTAATTGGTTTGTGTCGACACTTTTTGTAAACATTGAAGATTAGCGATGCATGTAAGGGTCGAAAACTTTAAACAGGCCTCCCATGATAATTTTCTTGCTAGAATCATCAGATTACATTAATAAGGCAATACTTACTAGTGTCGTTAAATTCCGCAAAGAAGACGATGCTAATAAGCATCATCTGATGCCAAAACCCTAATTCGTTCTCGCTTCCCTCCGCCCCAATCCATACCCTAAATCCATCCCCAATATCCTCCTTTTCCTCCTCCCCCTCCTCCTCCCTCAAGTTCCGCCGCTCGAGACCAGCGCTCCTCCTCCTCTCCTGAGCTCCTCCGCCATCCTCCTCCTCGCCCAAGCTCCGTCACCCAACATCAGTTCTCCACCTCCTCCTCCCGCACCCCTCCGCCGAGCTCCTCCACCATCCTCGCCCCTCGAGCTCCTCTGCTGCCCTCCTCCTCTTCCCCCTCCTCCTCCCCCGAGCTCCGCCGCCCGACACCAGTTCTCCTTCCCCTCCTCCTCCTCCTCCTCCCACGAGCTTCTCTGCCGGGCTCTACTCTCTCTCTCTCTCTGTGTTCACCCCTCTCCCTCCAGGTTCTTTCTCTACAAATTATGGGTCATCCTCTTCCAGGCGATGGCATCCTCTCTGAGATCGCTGAATCTATGAAGCAGGTAATCCGTTGCAAGCTGTGCTCTATTAATCAATTCATAGATTTTTTTTTGAACAAATCTGTTTAACACCTCAACAATGTAACGTAGCATCCCAATTTTGAGAATTAAAATCAGCTTTTCGTTTTATTTTATGTAGTACCATGAAAGCTTAATTTTATGGATTATCCTAGGAACTCTTATTTAGTATGATCGAGGATAATGTTGAGTACTTCCGGTTGATTAACTATATTTTTGAGTATAATTTTAATGGATGACTTGTTTTGTAGGTTAACTATGTCATTTCCTTGAGATAGCCAGTGGTTGATGTTCTATAGATCAACATGTGATATGTCTCTTTTTGTTACAAATCAGCAATGGAAATAGAAATGTTTAATTTACTTTGATCTTTAGTACAAACTTAAATATACATATGCACGCACACAATGTATCTGGTTACATGTAGTGTGTTGTCACATGATTCTTTTTTAGTGGAAAAAGGTACATTACCATTCAATCCAAGGCCTCACTAGTAAAAACTAGAAAAGTTCATGACTGCTACCAACATTAGCATCTACCTTACTAGGTTAACCTTTGCTTGATTAGGAAATACATGGTGCATGGCTTGATATTTGTGGTTAAGGGTATTAACAAAATACTGAATTTTGCATTATGAAATAACTGCAACACAGCTTTTATTTTTTTTCTTCCTTAACTTGTCAAATTTAAACTATTTACAATGATTTTTGAATGCCAAATATTTTTTTCTGCTATATTATTCTCGGATGCATGTCTAAAAAGCAGACAAACTACCCAAAGGATGTAAATAACCTAGCAAAATATTTTCATTTATAAATCATACAGAACATTCATTGTAACATCAGGCCCGAAATGGGTCATATTGGACTAAAGTTGGCAGGCCGAACCGACGTCAGTCCAATTTGGGTAGAGGAAGAACACAGAGGATCGCGATCGCGAACCTTTGCTCTGACTTCTTCCTCCAATGGAGACAACTTCTAGCTATGGCCCCGACAGCGTCCATCGCTCACTCTGCCCCCATCGCCTTCCCCTTCGACCCAAACCTCTCCATGGTCCCCTTCCTCTTCCGCCGCATCGTCGCTTTCCCTAATTGTCCCACCCTCGCCGATGCTGACTCCGGCCGCTCCCTCCTCGTCCTTCTCCGATGGCCGACCTGCCACCACGGACAAGCTCCGCCACCATGGATCCTTGGATTTCTTTGGTTTTCCCTATTTTCTTTGTTTTGAGATCCCCTTTGCCGTCAAAAGCTGCTACCAGTCGCTGCGGTGGAGCAGCCACGGCCGAGATCCATTGCCTTGGTCGACCGCTAGTAAGCTCTCCTCCCTCTGTTTTTTGACTTTAGCCGAATCAAGTTTCTATTTCTTCCTCTTTTCCGGGCCCAACCGAGACTGTTCTCGGTTTCTCCTTCTCACCAGCCACTGTAGCAGCCGCCGGCCTCCAGCCACCCAGGCCCAGCCGTCGCTGAGGCTCTTCCCTCTTCTTTCTTTCTTTTCTTTCCTCCTTGTTTCTGAGCTTAATGGGATGAAAACCATTTTGGATCGTAAATAGTCATTTGGGCCCTATTCAAATTTGGACCCAGTTCATTGATTTTGGGCCTGTTGGGCCGTGCCTATCGTGAGCCGAGTTCGGGCCCTTTGGCTTGTGCCATTGTGGGCCGAGTTCGGGCCCTTTGGCTCGTGCCATTGTGGACCAAGTTCGGGCCCTATTGGGTCGTGCCATTGTGGGCCGAGTGCGGGCCCTATTGGACCGTGTCCAATGTGGGCCATGTTTGGCCTGTTGGGCCATGCCCATTACGGGCCAAGTTCGAGCCCTATTGGGCCATGCCCAATGTGGGCCGAGTTCGGGCCCTATTGGGTCGTATCCATTGTGAGCCAAATTCGGGCCCATTGAGTCGTGCCCATTGTGGGCCGAGTTCGGGCCTGCTCATCCATTATGAGGCCATGTCCAATAGTATTTTTGACTTTGTTTGGCTCTAAAATTAACAAAAAAATTAATTATGGTATTTAAACAAGTGAACCTGATCTGCCTACTTGCAGTAGGATTTAAAGTGAGAAGAGATAAGTAACTTAATGCTTCAAAGTATATTTTCTAAATTATTTAATAAATAATTATTAATTGATTAAATTTTGAAATATGTTTTGTACTTAACAAAATGGGTTAGGCATGTTAAATATCATTTAAAAATTATGTTATATGCTATGAAATCTGTAAAATATGATTGAGCAAATTATGAAAAATCTATTTTATATACATATATTTATTCTCAGTATGGATATGATTTATTCTGGTCCCGCCAATGGGGATTATTTGTTAGCTCTGTCGACTTGTAATCTATGAGAAATCGGTTTTGGCACCGCACCACCGGTGATTAGAAGTAGTTTTTGGACACCGTTGCCACCGGTGGTTAACAATAGTGGTTTTGTGGCATTTTGTGCAAACCATGCCACTGGGTTATGTGGCCATAGCATATTGATTTTGTGAAAATGATAATAAATTTTGAAAAGAAAAATATGTTATTTATGATTTATTTTTCAGTCATTATTTTGTATATTGATTAAATATTTGGCATGCTTTGACCCTACTCTGAGGTATTATGTTGTTTACTGGGCTAGTGTAGCTCATTATTAGATTTTTTCTATTTTTTAGATCCAGAGACATGTCACACGGGATTGGGAAGTGTGCTAGATTCTGAAGATTTTCTTCAGTTATCGACATTTTAGTTAGATTGGTTAGATTATTTGATTTATGTTGACATGTGGTATTTTGAAACTTTGGAGGGTTACTTTGAATAAATTATTGGTTAAAAAAAATTAGAAATTTGTCATTGCTTTGATATGATCTGCAACCTTGCATGCCTGTATGGTCTCCCGTGCAGGCGTCCGGCGTCTGTTGCACTCCGAACTCGGGGCGTGATAGATTTGGTAGTATCAGAGCTCATGTTTAAGATTGCTAAGGGATTATTATAGAAAATAGAGGTATTAGGTCCTAAGTTTTAGGATTTTTAAGTTTTGTCGGAAAGTTTAAGAGATGGATAGAAATTAGGCAAAGAGACAAATATTTTTGTTTGCTTTTGTTAGTGATAAATTGTGTTATCTTATCTGAATTTTGAAATGCTGACTGGAGTTCTATAGGATGACTTATACCCACCGAGATGGTGGCTTTGTTTAAGAGGAGTCTATATGATTTGTATCTATTATCATATGTTTTGATAATGGATTTGTGCAATAATCTATAGTTACATTTTTTCTATCATTAATATGTAAACTTTTTTTAAACATGGGATGGGGCTATATCTTTTAGAGCAGAGCATGTTGGTGAGTCGTCATCATCTATAGAGACCGGTCGTGTTTGAAGCCCAGGTATTCACCGAACTTATGGGATCGGAGTGCTATAGTCGAGTGAGGGGTTATGGGGTTGGAGTCACTTCCACTCAATTGTCTGTAGTGAGCAGATATATCCGAGATGCTATACAGAGTAGTAGCACAATAGATGTTCATAGGCTAGAGATAGAGATAGAGGACATGATCAGGTAGAGCCATCAGACAAAGATATAATCCTTGAGGCAGAGCTATGAGATAGAAATGTATGCCATGAAGGCTTAGCTAGACCAGATTACATCTTGTTGCAGAAGTTTATCCTACTTCAGGTAAATAACTACATCTATTTGTATATTTTACATAATTATCATGTATATTTTTGTATAGAGTTAATGATTTATAATATGTTGTGAATTTGTATACTCAACATCAAAAATTTTTATTTCTTCGTTATGTGTTGCCAATGTTTCTGGCAGTCATAGAGATGATGATGAAATGTCATCAACCACTAATAACCCTTATAGCTTGACTTCTTTTTTTCGAGTTTTTATATCTAATGTATATTTTTATGTCTTTAGTTCTTTGAGTTGTAATGGATATTCAATTAAGTTTGAAAATGTAAATATTTACCATTTTTATATATGATATAAGTGTTTATGCGAGTTTTGTTCCTTTCTTTACGGAATTCTGATTTGTAAATTACTATTTTCTATGTATGGAGTTTTGTATATATGTACAGATTTTCTTTCTTTTTAATATTTTTTTTAAAAAGGGTATGTATCACTTAGCGATGCTTTTAACCGTCGTCAGAAGAATTTTAACGAGACAGAAATATCATCCAAGTGGTACTTAACAATGCTTATAAGCATCATCAAATAGCAATAATAAAAAGCATTGTTGAAGACTGACCACGTGATAGGCTTGCATGTTATGGATCACGTGATGTTTTTAAAAAGCGTTTAGCTAGTGACATGTAAAAGCATCGTTGACGATGTACATGTAAAGTGTTATAATTTTTTTTTTCCATGTTTGCATTGCCAACGCTTCGTTGATGCTTGCGAAGCATCGGAACATAATTTTGCAATGCTTATTGCGTTGTTATATGACTTAAAAAAGCACCAGAAATGCTAGTCTTTCCTGTAATGTGTAACAGTACATTAATCTGGTTGGTGCATAACTTGAAGAGGGATGATCATCAAATACAACTAAATAGAAGTAGGTTATGTCTACATGTATAATATTTTTTTAGGAGAGAAATAAACCAAGCACGTGTTGTGCTTCTCATTTAAATGGGTTGCTTCCCGAAGGAAAGAGCATACTTCAACTTATAACATTTCTTCTTTACTTGATCCCAATTGTTTCAAGCATTACAATTATGTATTTAGTTTGTTTTTTATCCTCGCATAACTTATTTAACTTATGGTTTTTCGATCATAATTTATGTGAAGTCAGTTTCAACTAAAAGGCGGAAAGGACCACTCATGGATAGAAGGCTTCGCCTTCGGCAGTGCATGACAGGTTGAGTTTGCTAAATGGATACCAAATTATACATGTAGATTAAAGATTTATTTATAAGTGGAAGAAGATAATGGTTACCTTTCAAGTGGTTCGGGAGCTCTGCTATTCTTTATTTTGCCCAACAAATCCATCAATTTGAAGATGGAGTTTTTGGTCAACACAAACATATATATCAGGATCACATTATGGGAAACTTAAGAACTAGCCCTCTGTTTGTCTATCAATTGATATCCAGTTATCATTCTAACCATTTGACATGTAGCTTATGGGCTTGAAACTAATTTCCATCCAAGCTTAAGAACAACCTGGCTCAATTGGGTATCGTTCTACAAGTCTTGAAGGTGGCAAGGTGTATTATAATATATACGAGTTTGCATATTATCGATAATTAAATCTAATCAAAAAGCGAACCTTTGTTGGAATTATCATATAGTCAACCATCGAATCAAGCTTAAACTAAGCATGAAGTGAGCTTGAATTAAATTTCAATAAGTTGGGGTCAAGTCTGAACGCAACTCAGGCATAAAACAAGTTTAAATTATTTTGACTGGATGAATGTTATCCACTTACTTGAACGATAGGCTTGAGTTTAGCTCGGTTAGAAATTAGGCTGAAATTACACAATCAGATTACGATTGAGCTAGGTTGCCCTCAATTTTAAAATTCAAGATTAATTTTGCTGTAACCTTTATCAAACTCAAGCCTAATCATGTTCATCTTAATTACACCCCTAAGAACATGAGAGAGCTAAAACATACATACGAACATGGATATATGTACATATATGCACACACATATACGCATCCATGCTTATATATATACTTGCATGCATAGATGCTTGCTTGCATATATGAATATATGCATACATTCATACAAGCATATATTCTTGCACATATACTTGTATGCTTATATAGATATTATCTAGAAAGATTATTGTAGACCTATTGTAAACTTTAGTCACTTCAAATGCAATTTGGAAGCAATAACCACCAAAACTCGTACTTGATCATGAAACATAAATCCATAACTTTCTCCTTTTTTTTATCTTCAAGTACTACCACTACAAGAAAAAGAGGCTTTGGCGATGCTTTTTGAAGCTTTTACCGACGTCTATAAGCGTCGGTAATTTTCTTCCCAACGCTTTTCAAAGCGTCACCAAAGCGTCGGCTATGTCGGGGTGGAAAAAAAATTGCTGACACGTTTGAAAAGCGTCGCTAAAGGTTATTTTTAGCGACGCTTTTAAGCGTTACTAAAATCCGTCTTTAGCAACGCTTTAAAGCGTCGTCATAAATTTTTTTTAAAGAAAAAAAATATATAAAAATATATTTTTTTACCGCAACCTGGGGGGCATCTCCAAGAAAACCGGAGGGATTCCGACACGGAGGAGTAAACCACCCCGATCCCCAAGAAAACCACCGTCGAAGCCATCGCCGTGGCCGCCGTCGCCTCGTCATAATCCCCGCCATCTCCACCTCCGCCGCATCCGCCGCCAGCGCGGCGGCGGGCGATCTGGATGCTTCTCGAATGGAAACGGCGAGCTTGGCGAGATCTTTCTGGATTCTTTTTTGGGACCGGACGGAGGACGCGACCCGGGCCTCGTCGCGCCACCGGATGGTGGTCTGGAGCTCGGACTGGGTTTCTTTGAGGGAGATGAGGACGGATCGGAAGGAGTCGTAGGCGTCGGCGAAGCGGAGGAAGTCGTCGAGGAGGCGGTCGGTCCAGGGGGTGGAGGAGCGGCGGCGGAGGGTGTCCTGGGCCTGGGGGAGCTAGTGGAGGTCGTCGAGGGAGGGGCGGAGGAGCTCGATCCGGGCGAGGCCGACGCAGATCCAGTCCGGGGAGCCGGACTCTGGCTCCGGGCGGGACTGCCAGGACCGGAGGGTGCGGATCGAGATCGCGATCTCTACAGAGAGAGAGAGAGAGAGAGAGAGAGGCGATGGGTACCTTGGCGGGGGAGAAGGAGGAGGGATCGGGGGCCTGGGTGGCCTGAGAAGGCATGAAGCCGACGCCGGAGAAGAGGGAAGAAGCTCCATCGAATTGTCTATGAAGCATGGCTGCTCTCTCTCGCTTCTTGGAAGGGATCTGATCGAGAATCGAGAGGGGGTTAGAGATTTGTAAGGGAGGGGGTTTGAGGGATCGGGAGGGGGGAGGGGATTTGTAGAGAGGAGGGGGGAGGGGGCGAGCGGCGGAGAGAGAAGGGGAGGGGGCGGGTGGATGGGTTAGGGATCGGGAGGAATTTGCAGCAAGGAGAGGGAAGGGGGGATAATGGCCTCCGACGACGCTTTCTAAAGCGTCATTGGGAGGAAAAAAAGAAAAAAAAAAAGGAGATGCCTTCGGTTAGGGGATTTTTGCTTCTGCCGATGCTTAAAAGCGTCGGCCCAAGCTACGGCTTGCGACGACGCTTATAAGCATTGGCGGAACCTTTCGCGACGTTTATAAGCGTTGCCGGAAGCCAGACCTACTGACGCTCTTTAAAAGCGTCGGGGCAAAAATTACCGACGCTTCTACTTAGCGTCGGCAGACAAAAGTCGAGAAAAGTAGTTTTTCCTATAGTGTACAAGGTGTGACCATCCCTAAAAAGCTTATCACACCTCACTTACATAGAGATTCAATGATATTTGGAACTTAAAACAGACTGAAAATGTAAAACTTTCTTTTTTCAATAATACTTTATTTTAGATGTATCTTGTAATTCAAGAAAACTAAGATGATGCGGCAACAATGAAAGTTGGTCTAGAAGTCATGATCCAACTTTTATACAAATTTCAATCTTATAGAATTTTGTTATTGTTTTAGGCAACTATTTTTATAGATTTCTAAAAGATGGACCACACTAGTGTATATAAATAGAGGCTTCGGGCAATAGTTTATTGCAAATTAATGAAAGTCAAAAGGACCCAAAACACTACTTTCGATTTTTTCTATTTTCTATTGTTTCTTGTTGAAGATCCCACTTGAGCATATTGAAGCAATTGCTTCCTTATCTTTTCAATTGGATCATATATATCCACATAACCCTGCATGCATGCATGGATATATGGATACATATGTTCATAGATAGACACATGCATATATATAACTATATCTCATCTTCCTAGGGGTATAACCAAGCCAAGGTTGATCAAGCTTGTGTCAGTAGATTTGGTCTAAAATTAATTTCTATCTTGAAAATTGAGATTAAACTTGGCTTATTTTTTATTTTGTCAAGGCTAGTTGGAGCCTAAATTTTGAATGCAGCTGAACTGCAGCTTATCTCAAGAAGCTTGATAATATTTATCCAGTAGAAATCAATTCAAGCTGGTATCAAGCTTGAATATACCTTCTAGTTCAAACTTGACCCAGCTTAGTCGAGGGTTAATTCAAGCTTCAATCTAGTTCAATTCAAGGTTGATTAGAACTCATTTCAACCTTGTTTAAGATTGATTTAAATCATCTATATGATAATTGAACTAAAGTTAGTTCCCTGATTAGATTTAGTGATTAATAATATGCTAGACAATATGTATTTTGTTCGTGTTTACACGCATGTGTCGGCCAATGAAACTTGGATCATCTAGTTTGCACTCTTCTCCTGGGAAAGGTCCTAAGTTAATCCTAATTCCTAAATGGGTTTGCTATTGCAATTATTTGTTCGCAATTATGGTATTTGTTCATGAATAACAAATCACATCACTTCAAATCCTTTATGTATTTATTTAGCTTATGAGAAAACCTTTTATTTTCATTTCTGTGCACATATGTTATATGCATGCATGTTTGCATGTGTGCATGCATGCATATATGTGTGTATGTATGTATATACATATGTAGGCACATACACATGTATGTATATGTTGGACAATATTGGTTTTGCCGATGTAAATGAGACCAATAAGGACTAAGGAGATGTAAAACATGGTGCCTGCATAGAATTTTCTCTCCATTAAACTTTTCAAACCTAACGTAGTCCATCAAATACCATTGAAAGAAAATCATTTTTATAATTCATTCAATGAACTTAGAAAGAAAATCTACGCACAAATTGAAGTCAATTTATTGGCAGCTTGATGTGCAATTTAGGGAGGCTAAACCAGTAAGCATACACGCAAACTTCGACTTTAATTAACAAGTGCTGATGCTTTTGTGGGCCTTTTGGTACTTGACCATAAATAAGTTATAAAAGAGATGAAGATCTTAGCCAAAAGGTATGATTTATTTACTTTCAAATAAAACATTGCGTATTCAAATTTTGTGCGTGTTGTCGCAAGTTGAACGAGTCGAGACTGATTGCTGATTGGTGGTTGCATGAGGCACACGTGTGCAGGACCCATATACTGAAAGAAATATCTTGCATCTAATATTAAATAAAGCAAAACTGCCGCCGTTCCTATAAACCGTCATGTTAGTTTCAGGACAGTCGCAAGCACCTAAGGATTACCCTCATAGTTTTTTTCACATTAGAACAAGACTGCGCCTAGGAGAAAACTAGTTCACGGAGCTCCAACTTCCTGACCAATGGCAACGTGACAGACAGATTATATACTGTACCTTAACCAGCTCCGGCGCAACACCAAACCAATGAGCTTCTATTTGATGCCGTTTGACTAAAGTTTCATATGGGACAACAATCACCGTGCAAAGGATACCAAAAATTCTAACTTGTTAATATGGTCAAAAAGAAAAACTTCAAACACCGGCCATGGTGGTCAGACCTCTCCATTTCTCTCTTCCTATATAAAGAACTCTTAGCGTGGGCTTGATTCTTGATATCAAGATACCGCATATGCTGCTTTCTTAGGGTACCTTGAGATACGCTGGTTTTCTTAGGGTTTCAAGAAACAAGCTTTTAACGTACAAGAATGCATTGGAGGAGAAAGAAGAGCGAACCCGTCATTTATGAGCAGTTGATCAACAGCTGCAATGGCTGCATGGGAAACCACGTCCCAGCAGGATATATTCCGGTGCTTGTGGGCAGGGAAGATGGATTGAAGGAGAGATTTTTGGTGCATGTGAGTATGCTTAATGATCCCTGCATCGGTTTGTTTCTAGACATGGCTGCTCGGGAGTATGGGTTTAGGCAAGAAGGAATCCTGAGAATCCCGTGTGATGTTGAACAGTTTCGGCGGGTGATTGATGCCATCTCCAAACCTAGATGACAATGTTTGATCTTGATTTTGTAAATTAGCTTCTATAAAACTTCGATGTTAAGGATGAATCTCTCACTTGCTATTTGCTCCAGATATTCCCTAATAAATTATGCTTTTTGTGGAAAAGAAATATCTATACTAAATTCTATCTAATGCATAATATTGTATGTTGGATAACTACATTTGCTTGAAGTTATTTAGGTGACAAGCTCACCCTCAATTTTTTTTATATTTTCATGAATGCAATCCTCGTGTATTTGTTTATCACAATATCAAACCAGAATTAGCAATTCACAGTATCATTCATTCCCTCTTCAATTTTTTTCCTTTTTTTCTTTATATGGAGAAAGGACTCTTAGGTTCGTTTTAATGATTGACAAGTGGGCTACTAACTGCTTTCTATACCTTGGATTGAGTATTGAAAAACCTTCGTTAAAAGAAAGGTTGATGTCTGTCTATAGCAACGTTTCTTTTTGCAAGCGATGCAATTTGTGAAGGTGTTTTAGTTTTTGTCTCTTGTTTTCCAGGGAAAGAGAAGGATGACCCATGCGATAGAAATAACCAGGTTTTGGCAGTGTTCTGGTCTTGTTGTATCATATTTAGGGGCTAACTTTGATGTTTTTGTTTTAATCAAAAGAAAAAAAACTTTGATGTTTTTGTTGAGTGCATTCTAGTTCTATATTTTAAGCTTGTATTCTGGATAGTCAATGTTTTATTGAGTTTGTGTGAGGCTTGTTTATGGTCTTGTCTGGAGTCTGTGTTACTGTGTACATGCAAAAGGGTTCTCTGATTCTCTTTTTAAGCTTTCTGTAGCTTGTTTAATTCCATGTAGTTCTGCTCTCTCCCTCCCTCCCTCCGTCCCTCCCTCCCTCGTTTGGTGACATACATATATATAACTAGGAGACATAGCCCTCACCTAAAAAGACATGCTACTTTAGCCGTTTGAACTGGACAAATCATCCAAACTTCCACAATTTTTTTTACCATCAATAGTCAGACTCATTATCATGCAAAAAAATACACTTCCTTTTACCAGCAGGGATGTACTTGGTTGAAAGTGTTATCTGATAGATAGAAAGCAAGTCTTTCTCAAGAAGAACCCCACCACCCTTCCCAAAAAAGCAAATTTAATGAGGTGTGAAGTGGTCTTTTAGTTGCTAAATAAATTTCCAAACTTTAATGGCAATAGTAAAAATAATAAAAATTTTAAAAATTAGTAATAAAGAGGGAAAACGGTATCTAAATTGATGGGAAGAATTATTTCTCAAATATGAATTTATAAAACAAATCATGAAAGTGTTACAGTAAGTGGATAAAAAATATTAAAAATATATACTGTTAAAGAATGAAGTACCAAATTTTGTTGAATATGTAGAGGGTATTAGACTTTGATTACAGGATGCCCTCTCTATTCTAGCATCATGAAATACTTTAACCATCTGCTTCTTTAATTTCCCTTCTCTAAATAAATCTAACATTATTACAAAGACTGCATATGAAACAAAAGAACAACCTAGATGTAGTTTATTTCTCTAAACATCATGATCAGACAAATACATTGTAAAAACCCAGTTTTATTAGGCTTGTGGGCCAGCCTGAAGAGGCCAAGCGCAACCCAATCACCCTTGCCCAGCCTAGCTCATAGGCTTGTGGGCCGGCCCGAAGAGGCTAGAACCAATTAGCCCAAAAGCGTGCTTGTTGCAACAATGGTTGGAGGAAGACCCCCAATTGGAGTCTTATTCCTCCTCCGACATTGCGAGACTCTGGGAGTCCTAAGGTAGTCCCAACATCGGGGACTTCCTTAAGGCTCATTCCTCCTTTGATTTTCACCACCAGAATCGTTGAGAATCACCGCCAATTTTGACTTTTGTCTTCAAGTTTCACCCTTAAATCCTCGCCGAAAATATCGCCGGATCTTTGCCAGATTAAGGTAAGACCCAAGCCACTCCTTTCTTCTTCTTCCGGTCTTCTAGCCGTGTTTTTCTTTGAATTAAGCCGGCAAGTTGCCCTGATTCATCTGAAACATGGGTACCCTGTTTCGACGTCTCTTCCTCCCATTTTCATCGTTGCTGGCTGCCGAATTTGGCCAAGCCTTGCCACCCTGGGAACCCCTAAGAACGTATGGCTACCAGTTAGGGAGATAGCCATGTTTCAAGCAAAATTTGATTGGGTATTTGATGATCTTCTTCTTCACTCCTTCTTCGCACGAGCCAACCACTGTCGCTGGTGGTGCCACGGCCGAAGGGCTGCCTGTGGTCATTGTCACTGGGGCTAGGCCGACTTGGTGGCCCACCACCCTCTGATTTGAAAGGAGAGGGAGAGATCAACTCTACCTTGTTTTGGAGAAGAAGAGAGCCTCTCTCTTTCTCTCTCCTCTCTCCTCTCTCTTGACTTCTTTTCCTCTGTTTCTCTCTCTTCGCATGATTCAATGGACTTAGCAGGAGGATCCCAGATATTTTCTTTTTGGATGCAGGTTGATCCCAGTAGAAAGTCCTCGACTAGTGTCGCTGCGACCATCCGTTGTGCTGCCTTATCTTGACTATCATCGAGTATCGTTAGACTTTATCATCATTAGTCCCTATTGAGTTATTTGTACCATGGTCTGATTTTTATTTCATAAGTTGACTAGTTTGATTGGCCAGAGCGGATCGACCCGGATTGTAGATGCTGCTACCTAGTTAACCCTGTTCGTCCTGCATCCAACTGTTGTCAGTTACTATTAGATCCATAATTAATAACTCCTGATCTATTACCTTTTTCTTGATTATATATATGTTTCTTGATTAGATGGATTGAGTTACATTGTACTAACTAATTCAAACAAATAGGTATTGTCATCTAGTTCGCCTCGTATATCTTTCTATACAAATCTATTTTCATGGTCAGCCCTAGTTTTGTATAAGGTTACAGTCAATTGGACAAGAAGAAGCCTAACAAGATCTTATACTCTAGTTTCTAAATTGAGGTAAGACCTTGACCTTTTATTTATATTTAATTTTTAATTAAAGGATAATAGAGAATATAAAAATTAAAATATTAGAAATCTAAAATTACGTAATTACTGAATAATTGATTCATTAATATGGCAAGTGATTGATAAGGGATAAGTTGGTGTTATATTGATATTAAATTAACTGGACATATTAGGTATGGATTGGAAGCATTATGGTTGTGTGGGATTGCAATAGAGATAAGAATCTCTATACTCAGTCACCATATATATATATATATGTGTGTGTGTGTGTGTGTGTACTGCTGAATTTGCATTGTAAAATTTACATCAATAAATTAGGTTCAGAATATGACGATATGTTTTATATGATTTTCAATACAAATATATTTGTATGGCTATTATACGCATCAAATATTGAGAACATGATTATGTAAACAAAGATACCTTAAATTTGAGAGAAATTCATTTTATAAGTGGTAATTGATTTAATAAGAGTAACATGTAAATCAAACGGATAAGATATGAATTGGACTAACTTCATTTTGGGATGGTGCCATGGGCTGACGCATGAAGATAGCCACCACAGGCTTATGTGTGGTATTTTGTTAATCTTGGACTGATTTATGATCTTGATTAGTCCAAAACTGGAAGATAATTAAAGAGAAAAATAAAAATCAAGTTTTATGAGAAACAGATGAAATCACATAAAAAAATATTGTTGAACAATTGGATACATTGAGATATATATATTTATATGTATACGTATGATTTATGATAAAATGATAATGTGCATGTTATTTGTATGAGCTTTTCGAGTATTGATACGATATTCATGTTATCTGGTATTGCTAGTTGGTTATTTTCTTATTACTTATGGCGTAGCAGTTTAGAATTCTTACTAGGCTGTAATGCTCACAAACCCACTTCCTCTTTCTTTTTTTCAAAGTTGCAAGCTGCATAGCACTTTAATATGGTTGAGATCACAGGTTAAGGCATAAATAGATAGAGCGTCACTAATATAAGTTCTGTAATTGGATCAGTTTTATTATTCGTTATCAATTGAGATCATTATTATTCATAGATATTAAGATCGTGATAAATTTTTTAGGCCTAGCATATTCTCTAGGGCTCTGCCCTAGAAAGTGTGCAGCCATGTCTCATTCGGGACCCAGGTGCTAGGTTTGGAGCTTGACACACATGCAAGAGGTTTGTAGGAGAATGAAAATTTGTGGTTGTTATAATTTATCACTACATTTGACTGGAACAAAATAGTATCCTTTTCTAGTAAGTTTCGCTTGGTGAATGACCTTGCCAAGAAAATAATAGCAAGCTTGTTTGAATAGGCCCCCATTACAGTGGGCAAATTTGCATCCTCCTTCACTATTCTCTATGAGCTTGTTTGGTTCGAAGAAAAAGAAGGGAAAAAGTGTGGTCAACCAAAAAGTAAAAAAATATCTCTTGTTTGGTTAGAGTTTTCAAAGAAGAGTGACGGAAAAGTTGTATTTTCGTAGAAATATAATTTCCACGTTTTATGGAAAAGTCTTTCCCACGATAAACATGGAAAAGTTACTTTCCCATGAGTCGAAAATCAAAACATTTTTATTTTTTTCAAAAACGCCCTTCAGCATTAAATCAAGAATCTTATTTGATCCAAAGCATTAAAGATCTAATTTTTATTAAGAGTATAATAGAAATTATGCATAACTTTTTCAGAAAAGTGAATGGTCAAGCAAACATAAGCACTCTGAAAATCTATCACTTTTCTATGGTCAACCAAACATACCAAAAGTACTTTTTCAGGCATCCTCTTTTTAGAAATCTGCTTTTCAGAAATCATATTCCTATAAGCAAAAATGCTTTCCGCGAACTAAACGAGCCCTATGTCATTGTTGCAGGATAAGGGGTCTTTCGCGTCTTTAACTTGCCAACACTCCCAAAAATTGTCAAAATTTTTTTGAGTGTGCCAATTAAAATACCACAATGCTTTCTAAATGCATCAAGGAAGCGACACTTTTAAGCATCACTCAGTAGAAATTACACTCGTCTGGAATCCAGCTAGAAAGTTAATTGGTGACGCATCTTACGCATCTTTATCGTGTCTATTAAGAAATCTTCGATGCCTTTTTGTCATAAGCATTGGAAAGTTCACTGGACGACACTTCTATGTGTTGTAGGGTGAAAAATTGTCAATTTTCACTCTCGCACCCTTTCTCCCTCTCCTCTTAGTGCCATTTGATAGCCTCTCCAGCTCCCAAGCCCACACTCCCATTGACCAGCTCTGCCTTTTCTCAAAGCCCTCCTCCTCCCCCACCAGCTCCTCCTTGTCCTCCTCATCTCCCTTTCTCAAAGTATTTTTTATGACTAGCTCCTCGTTCTCATCTCCTCCTGCCCTTTCTTTGCTTGGGTTTCGATTGGAAGGCAGTGGCCATCAGCTCGAGTATTGGATTTTGTTGGGGGAATATAAATTGCCCCAAAGCACGTGAGCACATCGCCAGCACATGATCAGAAGCGCCCGACCTCGGACGCCCGACCAGGCGCTCGACCTCGGAGCTCGGCGCCCGATCAGGCACCCGACCTCAGAGCGCCCGACTTCAAACAACCGACCAGGCACTCGACCTCAGAAGCATCCGACCTCAGAAGCGCCCGACCTCGAACGCCCGATCAGGCGCTCAACCTCAGAGCTCGGCGTCCGACCAAGCGC
Organism: Phoenix dactylifera; assembly: GCF_009389715.1. Taxonomy (NCBI): domain Eukaryota; kingdom Viridiplantae; phylum Streptophyta; class Magnoliopsida; order Arecales; family Arecaceae; genus Phoenix; species Phoenix dactylifera. Next base: position 50,881 of record NW_024067902.1, on the reverse strand, counting down.
TCGACCTCAGAGCTCTCGACCTGGCGCCCGACCTCAACATTCTCGACCTCGGAAGCTCGGCCTCACCATCCACCAGCCACGGTCACATCCTTCTGCAACCCGATCGGAGATCATGCCCTGCTTCCGCTGCCAACAATCAATGCGTATGGCCTCTGCTGATCTCCGGCTAATTCAACAATCAATACGCATGGCCTCTGCTGATCTCCGACTCACTCAACAATTAATGCGCATGCCATCTACGGATCTCAAGCTCTCCACGGTAAACAGCTGACCCGCTCGGCTACGTCCGATCAGTCACGACGACTCGTAAGCTCCGGCTTGATCTCCTACGGCAATAAATTAATTCACCCGATCATGCATTAATTCATACGACATGCTCAATCATGACGGTAATCCGTTCACCCCGTCACATCACAGGTAATCCTGTATCCCTCTATAAAAGGGGAACCCCTCCATCTTGGAGGGGGTTGGACTTTGAAACTCCGGAAACATACTTCTTTCTCTCTTCTCATACATTTGCCCCCTCTGACTTAGGCATCGGAGGGCCGGCGCCGGAAACCCCGGCCACCGGCTTTTTCGCAGGCCCCTCGGAGGACGTCGCCCGCCGACGGACCGCCGCCCGCCATCTCATGCCGGAGCTCCTCCTTCTCAGCCGACGGCCGCCCCCGGGTCCAATTTCCAGCAACAGTTGGTGCTAGAGGAAGGGCCCGAGTCGTGGCCATGAAGTTGAGAAGCAAAGGAGCCTCCAACGCCTCCCGACGTCTCCCACCAAGCCCTGGACACTCTGTCCAAAATTCGCCATCTCCGGCTGATCCAGTTTCCCAAGTCCATCCGGAACAGTTTAACATCCTTGTGCAGCAGGTTCAAGCCTTGGCCGCAGCCATCCAAGGCCTGCAATGTGAGGAAGCCCCACCTGTGCCGCTTCTGCAGGCCCAGGTCCAGCCAGTGCTTCCTCCAAACGGACCAGTGTCCCAGGGCCAAAATCTCTACGGCTCCTCGAGAGCCAACAATGAAGAACGATGCTGTCGCCAAGGCTCAGCCCGGGCATCTTTTCGGAGAGAATTGCTAGGAAGGAGCATAGACAGAAGGCCACAGCTGTCGGAAGCCGAGTCAGGCCTGGACCGTCACGAGCCGGAGCAGACTATGGTGGCGATCCCCCAGGCTGGGGAGCTCGACAGGAAGGTCGAGAATCTTGAGCGCCAGATTGAAGCGCTTCACAGCAGGAAAGCAAGGCGCGAGGGCGACTTTGAGTTTACCACCAAGTCCCCCTTTTCTCGCCAGATCGAGGATGAGCTAGTCCCACCGAGGTTCAAAATGCCCCAAGTGGAGCCCTACAACGGAACTACCGACCTCCTCGATCATTTGGAGAGTTACCGAGCCCTCATTGCATTGCAAGGGTCCTCGGAGGCTGTACTCTGCAAGGCCTTCCTAGCAACTCTTCGAAGAACGGCTTGACTTTGGTTCTCTGGACTATAGCCGAGCACGGTATCCTCCCTCGAGCAGCTCGGCAGGCAGTTCGCCACCAACTTTGCTGCCAACCGGCGCCAGCGGCGAACATCGGATTCCCTCCTGAACGTCAAGTAAAAGGAGGGGGGATCCCTCAGAGAATACCTCGACCGCTTTACCGCTGCAACCTGGAAGGTCCGCGAGCTCGACCAATCGATAGCCATGTCGACAATAAAGACTGGGGCTCGCTCCTACATATTTTTCTTCTCCATTGAGAAGAGCTTCCCCGCCGAGTTCACTGAAATGCTGGCCCGAGCTCGGAAGTATGCGAAGGCCGAGGAGGCTATCGCCTCCAGGCGGGGCGCGATCGAGCAGACCTCAAAGAAGCAGAAGAAGCACCGTGAAGAGTGCGGCCGCCCGAAAAGCCGATCTTCCCGCCGAGATAAGAACTTGCCTCGGCTGAGGAGCCCACCTCGACAGCGGGGACGACTTTGACCAAGGTCCCCGCCTCGACCGAGATCTCCACCGCGGCCACGAATGCCCTTGGGGAGGTACGAAAATTACACCCCCCTGAATGCCCCTCGAGCAGAGGTCCTAATGGAGATAGAAGGTCAAGACTATTTCCGACCTCCACCCCCGATGCGGGATACCGGAGCTCGGCGCAATCCTAGAAAGTATTGTCGTTTCCACCGGAACCTCGGCCATGATACGGAGGATTGGTTTCAGCTCCGGGACGAGATCAAGGCGCTTATCCGTCGTGGAGTACTCAACCGGTTTGTGCGGAACCGGCGTGAGGAAAGGAGGCCAGTGAAAAATGCCGCACCGCCCGAAAACCCAAATGACAACGGGCCCATCGTCGGCACCATCAACACCATTGGAGGAGGAAGCTCGACTGAAGAACCAATTGAGGAAAGGATCCCTCCGAAGCGCCCGCGCATCTCCAAAGCCATCTCATTCTTGGACGAGAACTTGGAAGGAGTTGAGACTCCTCATGATGACGCTGTTGTCATCTCCATGATTGTAAACAAATTTGATGTAAAGCGCGTCCTAGTTGATAATGGAAGCTCGGCTAATATTTTGTACTACGATACCTATCAAAAAATGGGGATGACGGAAAGCCAGCTTCGGAGAATGAACGCTCCACTGGTCGAATTTATCGGGGATTCTGTCCCGGTCGAGGGCGAGGTCGGCCTCTTTATCACGGTCGGGCTCGCTCCCCGAGAAAGTACTGTAAGAATGGATTTCCTAGTAGTCCGCCTATCTTCAGCCTACAACGCCATCCTCGGACGACCAGGGCTAAATGCCCTCCGAGCGGTGGTCTCGGCCTATCACCTGCTTATGTGATTCCCCACCGACCAAGGAGTAGGCGAAGTTCGTGGGGACCAGGCAATAGCTAAGCAGTGCTACATGGCGACTCACCGAACAAAGCAACCAGCTAAGGCACCAAGCCGGGAGGAGCTACCGGCCAAGGTGCCAACTCAAACGTCAAATCGGATGCTGCCCATCGAAACCTTGGAAGTGCGGGACGATCTCCGAAAAGGACGGGTAGAACCTGGTGAGCTTCTTACCCAGATTTCTTTACAAGAAAATTGCCCAGAGCTAACTGTGCAGGTCGGCTCCGGCCTGAGCTCCCTTGAAAGAAACCGCCTGATCGAGTTCCTTCGGTCCAAAATGGACGTCTTCGCCTGGTCACCCGCCGACATGCCGAAAATAGACCCTGAGGTCATGATTCACCGACTCCAGGTGAAATCAACCTGCAGACCTGTGCGGCAGAAGAAATGGGGCTCCGCCCCGGAACGACAACGAGTAGCGGCCGAGGAAGTGGACAAACTTCTCGAGGCTGGCTTCATCCGGGAGGTCTCCTATCTAGACTGGCTCGCCAACGTGGTCCTCGTGAAGAAAGCTAACGGAAAGTGGCGCATATGCGTGGACTACACCGACTTGAACAGAGCCTGCCCAAAGGAAAGCTTTCCACTCCCCAGCATTGACCAGCTCGTGGACTCCACCTCGGAACACCAGTTGCTGACATTCATGGATGCCTTCTTGGGTTACAATCAAATCCGAATGGCGCCGGAAGATGAGGAGAAGATGGCCTTCATCACCGATAGGGGCACTTACTGCTACAAAGTGATGCCTTTCGGGTTGAAAAATGCTGGAGCAACATATCAAAGGCTGGTCAGCCAAATCTTTAAAAACCAAATAGGCCGAAATATGGAGGTCTATGTGGACGACATGCTGGTAAAGAGCTGAACAACGAAGGACCATGTGGCTGACCTCAACGAAACATTCTCCACACTTAAAAAGTATCGGATGAAGCTCAACCCCGCTAAGTACGCATTCGGAGTCACCTCGGGCAAATTCCTTGGCTTCGTAGTCACCCAGCGTAGAATCGAAGCAAATTCCGAGAAGATCCAAGCACTGCAAGAGATGGTGCCACCAAAGACGATCAAGGAGGTACAGCGGCTCACAGGGCGGGTCGCGGCTCTGGGAAGATTTGTTTCCAGGTCGATCGAGCGGTGCCTCCCATTCTTCACAATCCTCAAGCGACCGAAGAACTTCTTGTGGTCGGAGGAGTGTCAGCAAGCTTTTGAAGAGCTTAAGCACCTCCTTGCTTTCCCTCTATTACTTACAAAACCCCAGCAGGGTGAGTTCCTCTATTGTACCTGGCTGTCTCCTCGGTTGCGCGGTAAGCTCAGTCCTGGTCCGAGAAGAGAACAAGCTTCCAAGATCAGTATATTATACCAGCCGGGTCCTGAGGGATGCCGAGATCCGATATTCCAAACTGGAGAAAACAATCTTCGCCCTCGTCATCTCGGCTCGGAGGCTCTGGCCCTACTTCCAGGCCCATACTGTGGTCGTACTAACCGACCAGCTTATGAAGCAGATTCTGCAACACTCGGATCGCGCCGGGAGGATTGCCAAGTGGGCAGTCGAGCTCGGGGAGTTCGACCTCAAATACCATCCAAGGTTCGCGATCAAAGCCCAAGCGCTCGCCGATTTCATCGTGGAGTGCACTTTGCCGGACGATCCCGAGCTCCCACTCATGCCAGTGGAGGAGACCCTGAGGCAGCCATGGATCCTATATGTGGACGGCTCCTCGACCTCGGGGGGTAGCGGAGCAGGTCTTATCCTTACAAGCCCAGATGGGGAGTTGCGGAGCAGGCCCTATGCCTCGAGATTCCAGCCTCGAACAATGAGGCAGAGTACGAGGCGCTTATCGCCAGGCTCAAATTGGCAAAGGAGCTGAACGCCGAGGACCTGAAGGTCTTCAGTGACTCCCAACTGGTCGTGAGCCAGATCCTGGAGGACTTTGAAGCAAGAGAGCCATCGATGCAGAGATATCTCCAAAAGGTGCGAGACCTCACATCCACCCTGGGCTCCTTCAATATCCAGTACATCCCTAGAACAGAGAACCTAAGGGCAAACCAACTGTCGAAGCTGGCGACCTCCCGCATGAGCGAGCTTCCTAAGGCAACAATGCTCGAATATCTCCAAATGCCCAGCACGGCGGAGCCTGAGCCGACCCTCTGCATCGAAACCGAGCCGAGATGGATGGACGAGCTCATTAGTTATCTACAAAATGAAGCCCTTCCCAATGATGAGCTCGAGGCTTGCCGAATCAGGCGTCTAGCCTTCCGATACATATTATATGAAGGCAAGCTCTACCAAAAATCCTTCACCTCCTCTCTCCTCAGATGCCTCTGCCCGTTCGAGGCAGATTATGCCATGCGAGAGGTCCATGAAGTGATATGCGAAAACCATCTAGGAGGCCGGACGCTGGTCCATAAAATCTTGCGCCAAGCATACTATTGGCCCACACTTCAAAAGGATGCAACGGACTTCGTCCGAAGGTACGATCGATGCCAGCGGAACGTCAACATCGAGCACCGACCCTCGGCCCAGCTGACCTCGATCAGTGCTCCCTGGCCATTCGCCCAATGGGGGATCGACATTCTGGGGCCATTCCCCCTGGCAACCGGACAGAGGAAATTTCTGGTCGTCTCCATCGACTACTTCACCAAATGGATCGAAGCCGAACCAGTGGCTCGGATCACCGAGCAGAAGATGCGGAACTTTGTTTGAAAGTCAATAATCTGCAGATTTGGACTCCCCCGCATCCTTATATCTGACAACGGCCGTCAGTTCGACAACGTCCGTTTCAGAAAATTCTGCTCCGAACTTGGCATCGATCACCACTTCACCTCGGTCGCCCATCCACAGACAATTGCAGAAACCGAGGTGACGAATCGTACCATCCTCCAGGGACTCAAGGCCAGGCTCAATCGATCCAAGGGGCAATGGGTCGAAGACCTCTACAACGTCCTCTGGGCCTACAGAACCACATTCCGACTTTCTACCGGCGAGACCTCCTTGAACCTGGCATACGGAATGGAAGCTATCATCCCTCTGAAAGTTGGACTCCCCTCACCAAGAGTGGAACATTACGACGCAGCCTCCAACTCCTCCCAATTCAGGGGCAACCTGGACCTCATCGAGGAGACAAGGGAGGCAGCCCGAGTTCGCATTGTGAGATATCAACGAAAAATGGCACAGTACTACAACTCCAGAGTAAAAGCCAAGTTCTTCAAGGTAGGAGATCTCGTCCTCAGGAGAGCAGAAGCTTCTCAGCCCTCCAAGCAAGGAAAACTTGCCCCAAACTGAGAAGGACCCTACCGGATCGCGCGAGTCCAGCAGCCTGGAGCATACAAATTGGAATCTCTCGAGGGGACTCTCATTCCACGAAGCTGGAATTCCAAAAATCTTCGGATGTACTACCAGTAAAGCCCCCAGGGGTCTTCAACGATTGGGAATACAACTCTCACCCCCTACTTGTGATAATTCGTTTATAGCTCTCCCTTAATTATTCCATGTTCTTCCTGATATTGGGACGCTCATGAATCTCGGATGCTCGACCAAGCTCGGATGCCCCAGCTAAGTCTGGAACACCTCGCCACGTTGATGTCGAGCTCGGTCTCGATCTCCCTCAAAGACCCCGACCAAGATCGGGATGCCCCCTTGTTCGATAGTGAGCCCAAGCTTCCTCGACCTCGAGGAGCATCACCAGATCGACAGCTAGCCCAAGCTCCCTCGACCTTGTGCTCGATTCCTCAACTAAGGTCGGAATGCCCCGCTGAGTCGACAGTGAGCCCAAGCTCCCTCGGCCTCGGAAAGCGTCACCAGGTCGACAGCGAGCCCAAGCTCCCTCGACCTCGTGCTCGATTCCTCTACTAAGGTCGGGATGCCTCGCTGAGTCGACAGCGAGCCCAAGCTCCCTCGGCCTCGGGATGTGTCACCAGGTCGACAACGAGCCCAAGCTCCCTCGACCTCGTGCTCGATCCTTCGACTAAGGTCGGGATGCCCCGTTGAGTCGACAGTGAGTCCAAGCTCCCTCAGCCTCGGGAAGACAACAACGAGGTAGTACCTTCGCGGACCTCCGAGGCCTACAACAACGGGATAGTACCTTCGCGGACCTCCGAGGCCTTCAATAATGGGGTAGTATCTTCGTGGACCTCTGAGGCCTTCAACAACGGGGTAGTACCTTCGCGGACCCCCGGGCGTGCAGGCGTAAAGCAGAAAATACCTCGCAGGGAACACAGCGTTCTCCCCTATTCGGCCGGAGCGAGCTACACTGTTACGCGAGACTCCGACCAAAGCGCCATCCCTACAACAGATAACACCACCTGTGGAAGTGGACTACAGGCCGAGGAACGCCCCTAAAAGCCGACCACAGGACGGAGTCGCTTACCTTAACCCGAGATGACCGGCTCCGATGGTGCAAGAGGTATAACCCTACCCAGCACCTATGTCATTTCATCTACTTATTTATATTACAAGACGATCGACAAAACCCCGACCAAGCTCAGGACCCTCTCTGACCAAGGTCGGGATGCTCTCCTGAATCAACCATGAGCCGGGATTCCCTCGGCCCCATGCGTACTCTCCTCACCACCAATCTCCGGTTCAATCTTCACTTGTTTCGGACCCCTCTGAACGAGGGCCCGGCCGAGTCTAAACGTCGATTCAAGCCGAGATGGCCTGTAACGACGACTTCGAGCTCCGCCTGATAATACTCTAGCTGAGCCCGAAAATGCTAAGTCACTCACCGTAAGTTCTAATTCTACTTTCTGATACTCCAACCAAGTTTGAGACCAAAAAGCACAAATGATAGCCCGACCTCGGTCTGCGATTTCTTCGGAGCTCGACCGTAAAGCTTTGACAAGCTTATTCTAGGAGCCGAGCCCAAGGACTTGGCAAAATTTTCCAGAAGATAAACCTAAAGGTCTAACGGGATCTCTTTGGAGTCCGACCTTAAAGCTTTGGCAAGCTTGTTCTAAGAGCCGAGCCCAAGGACTTGGCAAAATTTTTCAAAAGATAAACCTAAAGGTCTAGCGGGATCTCTTCGGAGTACGACTTTAAAGCTTTGGCAAGCTTCTTCTAGGAGCCGAGCTCAAGGACTTGACCAAATTTCCGGAAGCTAAGCCTGAAGGATTAGCGAAACTTCTTCGAAGCCCGAGCTCAAGGACATAGCGAATTTTCCTAAAGTCTAAGCCCGGAGCCTTAACGCGATCCCTATTAGAGCTAAGCCTGACGATCTAGTGAAGGCTACCAGAATCTAAGTCTATGGATTTAGCCGAGATAAAAGACTTAGGAAAATTCGTGGAAAGGGAATTCAACTTAAAGGTAAAAGTTTACCTACTATGCAAAAAAGAGACAAGCACAAATTTAGAAAGAAGCTCTTCATTGATAAAAGCCTGAAGGCTAAAGTACAAAATTAAGGTTCGGCCGTACAATAACTTCAATGGCCGACCTCATTTACAAAAAGAAAACAAAACAAAGAAAAAGAAGAGACCAAGTCCTAAGAGGCTGCGGCTTCATCAGCGCCGGGGTCGTCCACGATCATCACCTGGGGGTCCTCGGCAGGAATTGGCTCGGGACCTTCTGCGACAGCCTCAGACGGAGCTTCGCCAGCGGCCTCAGGAACGCCCCCGGCAACTTCCCCAACGGGAGTCTCTTGTGCCGTTCGCTCGGCCGCGCCAGTCTCGGCCTTGGCGACCTCTTCCTCGGCCTCAAGGATTGCGGAGAGATCGAACTCGCTCTCTTCGCCGATCACCGACCTAGGCCGAATCCCCCCGAGGTCGAGCTGGGGGCAGAACCTGTGCATCTGCCTCCGTCGAAGCCGCGGAGAAACCCATCCACGGCCTCTTCCTCCAACATGTCGCGGAACTCCTCCGACTTCTTGAAGAGTTCCATGGCGTTCTGGGCCTGCTCCAGTGCCCTCTTCTCTCGAGCCTCGAGCTGCTCGACTTTTAGGCGGAGGACCCCGCCCTCGTATCTGTGGCCGGCAGCCTCCGAACGGGCCTCGGCCAGACGCGCCTCGGAGGCGTGCAACTCTGACCGCGCCAAAGTATGCGCAGCCTTCTCCTCCTCGAGCTGATCGACTGTCGATCGCCGCTTGGCCTCGGCAGCCTCCATCCGCGCGACGGCCTCCGCCCGCGCGGCCTCAGACTCGGCGAGCCTCTTCTCGGCCATCTCCAACTGCCGTTGGAATCACCGAGCCTCATTCTGGCATCCCGAGGCTATGAATACCAGTGTGTCGATCTCGTGAATATGCTGCAAGGAAAGTAACGATAAGCTAAAGTAGAGGAAATGCCAATAACCAAAGCAAAAATGAGAAAGCGACTTCCCCGAGCAGCATTACAGTACGTCTGATCGACGATGTCCCCGAGCTCGATGGCCTCGAACTCGGCCCGGTCAGCCGGGAGCATTGCGCGACGAAATACCTCGCACGCGACATTACTGTCATGAAGGGCCGAACTGCCCTCACGAATGGGAGACTCCGGGCCGCTAGACCCCCTCCCGGAGCGATTTCCGGCCCCAGACGAACTCGGCCTGCCCGAGCTCACGACGGCGGGGCGGGATGCGCTCGGGACCCCAGGGCCTCTGCTCGGCTCGGGGCCCGAGCGCCGCAGATGGACGATTGGTCGATCTGCTCGTTGAGAAATGGGGGCGGGGCAGGCAGGAGGCGCCGAGACCGTCGCCCCGGGAACCCGAGCTCGCCTGCTCGGTAACCGGGGCCTCAGCCTGGACGGACCTGGAAGGTCCGGCCCTAGAGCCCCTTGCCTCGGCAGGGGCGGAAGTGGAGGCTGACTTAGCTTTCTTTTTGGGCTCAGGAAGAGCCCCGCCAGCCTCGGCTGCCCTCCTCTTCAGTCGGACGAAAAGAGATGTGTTGCTTGTCACCATGTTGGAAATGTCTGAAAAGAAGAAAAATTCTAAGTGTTAGATCAGCGCTAAGAAAAGAAGTAAAGAAGCAAATAAGGCAAAGGACAGTAAAATGACGAAGGAGCAGTGCGACTGCTCTTACCCTCGGAGCGCGCCGAGCTCAAGCCGACGTTCACCAAGGCCTCCTCGCTCAGGAGGTCGGTCAAAATGATGTCCCTCCCGAGACTACGCAGAGCGTCAAAAATCCTCTGCTCGTCCGCCGAAAGCTGGGTGAGCCTGTTGAGGGCCTTCAGCTGGGGATGCCCCCACCTCGGGTCAAATCCCCACGAGACCTCGGACGAAAGGAAGAAAAACCTCCCCTTCCACTCATGAATAGAGGAAGGGGCACTTCGGAAAAGTGACATACCACCCCGAAAGGCGAAGTAAGGCCACTCTCCGTCCACTGGGTTCGACTTCAACAAGAAGCACCGGCGGAAGACACTCACCAAGGTCGAAATTCCGTGCGCAAGGCAAAGGGATAGGAATCCGACGATGGTCCTCCATGAGTTCGGAGCGAGTTGTGCTGGAACGAGCTGGTACTCCACCAGCAAATCGTTCACGAACTCATGAAGGGGGAACCGCAGGCCGGCCTAGAGTGTCTCAACGTACACCCCGATCCGACCTGGAGGAGGTCTTATCACCCGGTCCCCCAGCCCCGCAGGCTCAAGATGAAACCCGGGCCGAAAAAAGAACCAGAAACGGACCAGCTCTAGCTCCTCCTCCGTCAGGTTAGACCCGACCTCCTTCGGACCAAGACCCATTTCAAAAAGAAGGACAGAGAAGAAAACAAAGAACGAAGAAAGAAAAGAGGAAGAAGAAGGGGAATCCCCGAGCCAAGGTGGGAGAATGACCTACGAAGGGGTCGCCGGAAATCGCCTCAGGGCACCACCGGGAAGGCTCGATCACAGCTGGGAAAGGAGAAAAGAAACAGAGGAAAAAGGGGGAGCAGCAACAACAAGCGGCCAAGCAAGACCTTTCTAGGGCTAAGCTAAGGAGTTTATATAGACCCTCCCGACGGCCCAGATCGGCGGAACTGGATCCCGCCTTCTTTCCAAATCGTGCCACGTGTCGGCTCTGAAAATCGAAGCGACATATTTAATCTGGATCGACGCTTCGAATACAGAATTAAGGCAGCATCCCATCGGATCTCGGAGCCGCATCATGAGCCCACCACGCGAGGCGGCCTCGAAGGGCGAAAAGGCGTCGCCCCATCTCCTCTCATTAAAAGTGCCCTAAAGCGCGCGCAACGCCGGAATAATTTAAGGTTCCCTGGCCCCCACCACTGCAATAAAGGCAACTACTTCCCACGTCCGAGCTCGCAAATGGCTCGAACTCGGAAGTCGGGGGTAGTGTTGGGGGAATATAAATTGCACCAAAGTACGTGAGCACATCGCCAGTACGTGATCAGAAGCGCCCGACCTCGGATGCCCGACCAGGCGCTCGACCTCAGAGCTCAGCGCCCGACCAGGCGCTCGACCTCAGAGCGCCAGACCTCAGACGACTGACCAGGCGCTCGACCTCAGAAGCGCCCGACCTTAGAAGCACCCTACCTCGGACGCCCGACCAGGCGCTCGACCTCAGAGCTCTCGACCTGGCTCCCGACCTCAACATTCTCGACCTCGGAAGCCCGGCCTCACCATCCACCCGCCACGGTCACATCCTTCTGCAACCCGACCGAAGACCATGCCCTGCTTCCGCTGCCAATAATCAATGCGCATGGCCTCTGCTGATCTCCGGCTCACTCAACAATTAATGTGCATGCCATCTACGGATCTCAAGCCCTCCACGGCAAATAGCTGATCCGCTCGGCTACGTCCGATCAGTCACGACGACTCATCAGCTCCGGCCTGATCTCCTACGGCAATACATTAATTCACACGATCGTGCATTAATTCATACGACATACTCAATCATGACGGTAACCCGTTCGCCCCGTCACATTACAGGTAATCCTGTACCCCTCTATAAAAGAAAAACCCCTCCATCTTGGAAGGGGTTGGACTTTGAAACTCTGGAAACATACTTCTTTCTCTTCTCTCATACATTTGCCCTCTCTGACTTAGGCATCGGAGTGTCGGCACCAGAAACCCCGGCCACCGGCTTTTTTGCAAACCTCTCAGAGGACGTCGCCCGTCGACGGACCGCCGCCCGCCATCTCACGCCGGAGCTCCTCCTTCTCAACCGACGGCCGCCCCCGGGTCCAATTTCCAGCAACATATTTCAATCTTCTTCTAAGCAAGCTATATATGTTTCTTTTTCAAAGAATAAAATGCGATCTTGTAGTTACATTTGTAATTTAGGTTTTATGAGTTTGATCTTTTAATGCTTTTTTCTTGAAATCCTACACTCCGATTCTTGGCTCAAATTTCTTTGGTTATGATTGTCTAAAAACATGATTGAATTAGAATAGTCCATTCGGCGACCTTAGGCAAGCCAAGCCTTGGTTGGGACTGTCCAATACTAAGAGGGAAGATGGGAAGGAATTTCTATTTGGGGATGATTTTAGAGCAACTTTGGTAGAAGTGCAGGTTTTTAGAGCGCACAGATAGCAAGCTTGTATTGAGAACAAGACACCCATTCCAACCTATAGTCATGGGAAGAAGGGAGGGAGTTCAAACTTGGTAGATAAGATATAGTTTAACGATGGTAAGAAGTGGGGTTGTTGCTTTAAGACTTGTTTTAGGCTGCCTATTCGTTGTGCTTACAAGTTTGGAGTGGTATCACTCTTAACTTTCAAAAATGGTGATGTGCTTCTAAGAATATTTTCCTATAATAAAGAGCTTCAATTTTTGTTTCACAGCAAATGCTGACATAAGACCACAATGAGGAGTTGAGCATGGTAAATGGTTTTTCAATTTTGTTTGTTGAATGTATGCTACTGTAATTGCATGTTCTTTTAGTCATTACTGAGACACATGTTACAGTTTACTTCAATAGGGAGAAAAATGTTGCAGGCCTAAATGTCGTGCACAAAGCTTGAAAGAGATCGGCTTTATCGGGTGTATTCTTACACGTATTGTACGATAAACCCGCTATAGCAAAAACAAAAAAAAACAAACAAACAAAAAAAGCTTGAAAGAGAATGTGGGTTTAATTAGTGATTGTTTTTTGTTGGTCATTGCAATAGGTTGATATCGATCCGTTATCCATGAGCATATATAACCACTAGCACTCATCATGTGCAATGCACGAGATAGATTCAAGAAGTACCGAATGGACTATTTGGTTTGCGTGGAAGGTATGTTTGCATGTGAAACACATTCAACAACTTCAAATAATAAAATCAAAAACTAGACTGAGTGCATGGATTATTGTTAATTTCTTGTTCTATTAGTACCTATTTTCTGTTACTTTCTTTCTAGTTTTTATACTTTAGTAGAATATCGGACTTGTCCCTTTCTGTAATCTGGCTCTTTGAAGTTGTGTATTAATTTTTGCTGAATGCAGTATTAAACATTTAATTTATTTCAATTTATTAGGTAAGTTGTGTTTTCAATTAGTATTTTCAGACCATGGACAAACATTGGATAAATAAGCCAAGGTTCAGCAAAGATTATTTGGATGGGGTTCATATTTTTATTAAATTTATAGTTGAGAAAGTGTCTATAAATATCCAGATTCTATGCCCATGTCAAAGATGTATAAATTGTTTTTCACTCGGTCTAGAAATTGTTGAAGAATATTATTATATAAATGGTTATACTTAGTGGGTGTTTTATGGAGACTCTATATTACCGTCTCCATATAATCAACCCTCTTATTAGAAAGAAGTGTTATTGGAATTCATTCCAAGAAAAAAGAATCAAGCAGCAAAACACAGATTGCTTCGAGCTTGAAGATACCAGAAAGAATGTTAGAAAGAACAATTAAAGTAGAAAGAAGAATGTTTCCATCAAGGCTTGCAAGTCAAGGTGAACATCGATATGAGATTAATGTAGCCAGAGTCAAGTAGAGGTGATTGGCGATATCCTATTATACAATACCTAAAGAATTGATCCAAAAAGATGGAATGAAATGTAAAGCTTCCTGCCATAACTTATGTTCTGGTTCGGGATGAATTATGCAAGAAATGGCCTGATGGACTTTTATTAAAGTGCATAGGAGAAGATGAGTCCTTATTGATGATAGGAGAAATGCATAAAGGCATATGTAGTACCCATCAGGCCCCTCCAAAGATGCGGAGGTTGATAGTAAGGCATGGATATTTTCGAATTAAGATGCAGAAAGCTTGCATTTGGTATTCCAAATAAAGTCAGGCCTATCAAAAATATGGACCTGTACAAAGAATTCCAGTGGCCAAAAATGCGGTATGTAATAAGACCATGGTTGTTTAGGGGATCGACGATGAATTTAATCAATTAGATTTACCCTGCATCCTTAGGTGCTGAATTTGTTATAGTGGCTACTGACTACTTCACTAAGTGGTTTGAAGCAATCCCAAAAAGATCAGCCGGCCATTATAATTTTTATCAGACAGCATATCATATATAGATTCTACTTATCATAGACAGTAACTACGGTTCAACATTTTGTGTTTACTTGACAAGAAGTATTGGCATTTGAGGAGGAAATAGTATTTTGCATTATTCATTGTACTCCATATTATGCTCAAGAGAATGGACAAGCCGAATCAATTAAAATATCTTGATCGATAACATATGAAAGTTTGTCGGTGATAGGCTGAGTGTATGGCATGAGGTGCTATCAAAAGTATTGTGGGGTTATTGGACTTCTAAAAGGACTTCAACAGGAACTATCCCATATGCTTTGACATTCGGCTATGATATAATGATCCCTATGGAGTTGACGGTCAATTTAGGCTGAGTGGTACATTAAGGAGTGCCGCCTAAACAAGCATATTCACAGGAAATAATGGCTAAATTGATGATGTTGGATGAAAATGGGCTGTATGCCTTGGATTATCTACAAGCTCAAAAGATGAAGGTTGTCATAACCTATGATAAGAAGGTTCGGTCCAGAAGTTTTGAAGAAGGAAAATTAGTTTGGAAAATCATTCTCCTGATTGGCTTGAGAGATCACTTTCATTCGTTACACAATTATGAAAATCTTTTACAGGAATTTGAAGGAGAATCTGCACTTCTATAAGGTCAACCATATAGTAGACTTTGACTGATTAGTCGGAGACTTTAAAACGAGCTTTTAGAGCTCATTTCGTTCCCGAAAAAAGAAAAGAGGAAAGTGTGGTCAACAGGAAAGTAATGAGATGTCTCTTGTTTGGTTGGAATTTTCAAAGAAAAGAGATGGAAAAGTTGTATTCTCATGAGAATATGATTCTCACATTTTATGGAAAAATCTTTTCAATGAGAAACATGGAAATGTTACTTTCTCATGAGCTGGAAATTACTTCATTTTTATTTTTTTTTCAAAAAGGCCCTTCAGCATTAAACAGGTTTTAAAAATCTAATTTATATTAAGGGTATAATAGAAATTATAAATAACTTTTTCAAAAAAGTGGATGGTCAACCAAACATAAGCATTTTGGAAATCTGTCACTTTTTCATGGTCAACCAAACATGCCAAAAATACTTTTTCAGGCATGCTCTTCCTATGAATCTACTTCTCAAGAACCATATTTGTAGAAGAAAAAATGCTTCCCGCGAACCAAATGAGTCTTTATTAGTTAATTTGCTATATCGGCTGAAGTTTAGCTCCAAAACTTATTATTTATTAATTTTATTTTAAAATTATTGATGGATGGATGACCAAGAATCCATAACACAAAATTTCTTTACATGAGAAGATTTATCTTCTTTATCTTAAAATGGCACGGATTATCTGGCAAAAAAATAGAGGCATTATGAATATCTAAATATTTACCTAAATGAGGATTTTTCAAATGAATAATTATTATCACGGATCAGGAAGGCTGCCATTCATGTGGTTCAATGGTCGTTGTTTGGGAAGGTAGATGGCGTTGTCTACTTTTAGCGTTTCTCGAGGACAATTGACGAAGGAACTTCCAAGTGCAAGTATTATCCCTCATTAATAATCTACCTTCGTTTCAATTTCTCTCCTTCACCTTCTTCCCATCAAATCTCCTCATTAATAATCTACCTTCTCCTGATTACAAATGGAAACAAGAGTTATTATCATTGAAGTATTCAACCGGCATGGCAGCACGAGTCAAAAACTGTGCCAATAAAAGAAATTAAATCCACTTGCAACCCCACCTAATTAAAGCCCTTTTAATTGCTGGAATAAATGAGTGAATAAGTCCCTGAGCATTTAATTCCTAGCTTACCATATTGCTCACGTCAATCCATTTAGACTGGTGAGCCATCTACTTCTGACTGAAAGTCTTCCACAAGGGGAATCCTTGTATAAATATAAGCACCCCATAAATGATAAATAAATTTAATGATTAATTCCCAAGGTGGTGTCTCTACAAGGAAAGCCCATGTAGTGGACTCGCCCATGAAATCCTCGGTCAATCCCCCACAATGGCCATGATTAAGAGGTCCCAACTCCTCATTAATGTTTGATGACTCGGAGAGGATGTGAGGCGATGGCATTTATGTTTGTGTAAAGACTGAGGAAGCTTTTTAATGGGGCCTGTGGCCCCACGAGAGGAGGGTTATTTAATATCCTGCTGGGCTTTTTATGGTCCAACGTAATTGCGTGTTCTCTTCTTCTCAAAGTACGACAAGCAGTCATATGTGATATATTTATAAATTCGCATATATTCTGAATATCCCGATATGTAAATATAATATATATTTCTTTGTATCAAATAATTAAGTCAGGAGGTTCAATAACCATGTCACATTTTGACTGTTCAGAGCTCCCATAAATGGTGGATGACGTCATGTGAATCTCTCACAGGTGAGTAACTGGTGCAAGCCAGAATATTTTAAATGATAATTTGACCGTTGTTTCCCTGTTTTTTCAAAAAAAAAAAAAAAAACAACTAAACCAGCAAGGGCTTGGCCATGAAAAGCCATGAAAAATCCGGTCATAACCCAGAATCAACTCCCCTTTGCCAGCCTCATAAGAACTAGAAAACTCGCAATTGAGAAGTTTAGTTGGAGACTATGATACTGGTTGCCATAACATTGTACTTTTGAAATTTTGCATTAAGAAGTAATACCATCCATGCTTAACGCTAAAGATTCGAGATCAAACTGGCCAAGGAAAATTCATGAATTAATTAATTTTGTCAGATGAATTTTACCAAATTTGACACCATTAATTATTAGAAGAGTATGAGTAACATTCCATAAACATGTTAAAGAACATGGCATTGATATGAATGTGGGTGATATTTGCATGGCACAATTAGGAAATAATTTGTACTTATGAAATGCTATTTATTATATGCATATATTTTTTATGTAGAAAATAAATAATAAAAACAAAGATAAATAGGAAGAAAACAAAATAAGTAAAAAAATTTATCTAATTTAATACAAGGTATCCTATTTGAGAATAGAAAAATATGGTGATAGATGTGGCCTAAATTTAATCCAAATCATGGGATGACATGTGGTGAACATTTTGACAAGATTTGAATTCAAAAAATTTTGAATTCTTAGTGAAAATCTAAATGAGGAAAGACATTATGACAGATTTGAATTCCTAGCAGGATCTAGATTAGAAAAGTGATTATGGAAAACCCTGGATTTTCACCTCTAAATCATAATAGATCCACTCATCCCATATATAAATGGGGCCGAAGAATCCCAAAAAGGGGTGGGAGGGTACGAACAGCTAGAAGCTCTCAAGTTTTCATAGCGAGAGGCTCCCACAAAGAGGCCTTCAAGCTCTTATGGCTATTTCTGTACCCAACTCCTCTTCCATGACTGGCCCCAAGCACTGCCTTCTCTCTGCACGAGTTGTATATTCTTGAAAACCAAAATGTGAGTCCTTAGAGGTCGCTCTTTAGTGCCATCCAAGACACGAGCACTATGCATATAGGACGAGCGATTGCTAACTAAAAGACAGACCAAACTAGATGAGCTCCCATGTCGAGCATTATAGATCGAGCTCTCAGGATGAGCACTTCAGGCCAAGCTCCTAGACTGAGCTCCTAGGCCGAGCTTCCACGTCGTGTCCCATGTCAAGTACTCCAGATGAGCACTCCATGCTAAGCTCCTGGATCGAGCACTTTAGTTTGAGCTCTCTTAGGCCATGCACTCCAAGCTGAGCACTCTCAAGCAGACTCTCCTCCGGCTAAGCACTTGATGGCCGAGCCTCCAAAGGCTGAGTCTCTGATGGTCGAGCTCCCAATGGCTGAGCACTCCAAACTAAGCAATCAAGGCCTAACAATCCAAAGAGATCACTCTACTTTAATTCTTTTTATTATATCTTCTCTTGCTCTCATTGTTATTCCAAAGCTCTACCTGCTTTTAGCATCGGAGGAGATCCAGTTGGAGCCATAGTAGTGGCCCTTTCTCTAATATTTGTGCACAAATTCATGACTCTATACAGCAACTCGACGCTACATCTTCCACCATTGTGGACCGAGTGGATTGGAGCCCTCCATGCCTTCATATCATTAGAACATGGCCGGGTAGAAATTGGACATCAATAGTGATAAAGGGGATGGTGAACTAAGTTTGCTCAAAATATCAATCACAAATATATAAATGGCCGAAGCTATTACAGAAGGACAAGTAAAAAAAGGCACATTTTGTAGCTTTGATTAGATAAAATTCATTAATTAAGCAATTTACAGATAGGTCTAATGATACTATTATATTGTCAAAGCTCAAAGTGATTAATTATTATGACATTATAAAGTGATCTACATTTAAAAACACTGACTGTGTCTAGCTAGAGTGGTCAGTCATAACATAATAGGTTGTACTTGGATTGCTTTCAAAATTTAAGATTCCATAACCTGGAAACTTAGTTAATTTTAAGAAATGGAACATTTAATTGATTGTATTTACTGAGACCTATTTGTTCGCAGCAACCAAATACTGCAGGAAAATGACTACTTTCATTGTGATAGAAATCCTTGAATTCTTTCACACTAATCCCATCCAGGATTTAACAGCCTTATCTTCCCATAAAGCCTTCAGATTCAGTTTCCCATAGGGGAGCAAAAGAAATTAGCTTCATTATATGCATAAACTCGCGCTAGAACTGCATTTTGCCCTTTTCTTTACTATATTTGCAACAAGAAGTTTTGCAAAGCTTTCCTAGGAACTTAGATGAAAGTGAACTTTAGTTTTTCACTTTCACCTACAAGAAAATCATGGCCATATTGTTAAAAATGGTCCTCTATAATATCTAGTAAAGTCTAACTTTCCAATTATATGTGCGTCGCCCTAACAGGCTCTCCATTAAAATGACCAAATACATGGTTCTAAATAATAATGCACTTATAATGCTTGAAATTTCATTGTGCTCTAGCTACACAATTTATAATCATAAGACTATAATTATTGTGGTAGTCTTCATCACAACTATTTCAACATT
Organism: Phoenix dactylifera; assembly: GCF_009389715.1. Classification (NCBI taxonomy): domain Eukaryota; kingdom Viridiplantae; phylum Streptophyta; class Magnoliopsida; order Arecales; family Arecaceae; genus Phoenix; species Phoenix dactylifera. The sequence goes on along the minus strand of NW_024067902.1, from coordinate 31,732 downwards.
TCCTTGTGTCTGTATTTTATATATTTATTATTATTTCATCTAAATAGTGATACGGTAAATAAGATTTATATCTTAACTTGGAAAATAAGTCTAAACATTAGGGCTTGACATGACAAAACTTGGATTCTTGAAATGCTTCTTTTATGCAAATAAAACATATACTTTAATATGTAATTGAAAGTCTTCTACACTTGACAGGTACTTGTACACTTTTACATTAGGTACATCGGTCTTGCACCAAACAATATGTGGTACCCATAAAAATATATCAATATAATTCACATATATAATATTTATGACAACGTAGCTGTAAAAGATCAAATCCTCATAGGGATTGATATGATATGTGGCATGCATCCACATCAATTGATCATAATATAAATCACCTATGATGCGTAGAAGTTGCTGCATGGTGCATTTCATGAGATTATATGAACCATTACCTTGCCCATAAAAATCACTATATGCACCATTTGATATTGAATTGTTGAATACGGCAACTTTGGCGCACTATAAATAACTGCAATGACGATGACAGGGACTCAAGCCAGGTCCACTGTTTACATATAAATACATCACCCTAGTAAAAATGAATCGGATAACATCCACTAGGATCTATTATAAACATATAAAAGTATGGATACAAAATAGCATCCCATTAATATTTATATTTATGTTAATATCCATCAACAAAAAATAAATATGTACATGAATAGATAATTTCTGTAATTCATATTCGAATATCCGATTATGCTTGTAATCCTGTTTAGTCTCGTATAACACTTATAAATTTTTTTAAAAAATAATTGAATACATTAACATGGTATAGACTTAATTTTTTTTATTAAATGATATTTTTGATTTGATGGCCGTAAATTTTAACTATTCATTTTTATTCGTACTTTTAATTTTTATTTATAATATATCTAAAAGAATTAAATATAAATTTTGATATCCAGTTTATATTGATTTCCATAACCGTATCAAATGAAAATCAAAATGAAGATGGATATGCTGAAGTTGAATCCGTTTTGGGCCTTAAATGCATTTAGACTAATTGCATCGAGAAACATGTACACCTTTAGCTAAGCAGGCTTTAAAAAATCCGGATGTGCGGTCTTCTTCTCTTCCGTAACGGATTCTTACATACTAATTAAACTCTATCGATCATTAATATCGATTAAGTAACAATCTCACATTAACTCTACAGCTACCAGGGATATATCTCATTTAATGAATTAATTAGTGCTTCAAATACCCTTATATAAATATTTTTTGAGGTGACCTTTATATAAATATTATCTACTCCAAACTATATAAATTGGCCTCTCCGCTAGGGGCCTCTTTCCCACTCCTCTCTCTCTCTCTTCTTCGCTTGCTTCCGGTGGAAGCGCTCGTAGATTTTTGGGGATAAAACCCTAGCCCTAGAGAAAGCTGGCGGTACGCTAATGGCGGCGGATGTGAGCTTTTCAGCGCGGATGCAGAGCGGGTACAAAGAAGAAGGGGAGGGGAAGAGGGATTTGGTCACCAGGGACCTCCTCGGCGGCGGGGCGGTGCTCAGATCCCCGGCGGAGGTAGATCTCGACGTCCAGGTCCCCGCCGGCTGGGAGCGGCGCCTCGATCTATTGGTACTTGTCTCCGCTTAATCTCCTCTTTTTTTCTCTCGCATTCATACATTTGTTTGAATTCTAGTAAGGATTCGAATTTACTTGAGTTATGTGAATATTTCACGAAATTACTTCGGCTTTCTTTTATTTGAAATCCCTGAACCGTAGAATCTCCAATTTAGAATTCAACCTGTTATATTGAATAATTTAGTTACTCCATTTCCTCCACCTTATTTGTCACCATCTTCCCAATTCCACATCTCACTTTCTTCTTTCTCGTTTCCTTCCGAACAAAGACCTATTTTTTTTACACACCGTTCCATTCTGATATTATTTTTCTTTATATCATGATTAAAATTCGTAATTTCCATTGAGCTCTCTCCTCTCCTTCTCCTGAGCGTAAGCCTGCCTCGTTAAAAAAAAAAAAAATCATTTTTTTGATTTTATCACTGTTTTTGTTCTTTTTGTTTTTCCCCTAAGAAAACGATCTTTCGATGTTATTGTTCAAATTTCTAATTTAAAAGTATTTTTTTAATCTATGCAGTCCGGTAAAACGTACCTCGAGAAGCGCGAATCCAATCCGTCGCCCCGCAATCTCCAGGACCTCAACCTCCCGCCACCGCCCTCCTCCTCGGCCACCGCCGGCGTCCTCCCGGAGGACTCCACCGCCCTCGACCTCAAGCTGGTGGCGCCGGCTCCCTCCTTCTCCGCCTACCAGAGCGTGTGCACCCTTGAGAAGGTGAGGTACGCGCTGGAGCGCGAGTCCCGCATCAGGCTCCCCCTCCGCCCCCGATCCGACGCCTCCCCTTCGCCCTCCTCCTCCACCTCCTCCTCGATCAAACGGCGCGCGGCGGCAGATCAGGACGAGGACGGCGCCACGGACGGCTCTGATTCGTCCGGTGGGTTGATCGCCGCCGGTTGCCCGGGGTGCCTCCTCTATGTACTCATTGCCAAGGTGGACCCCAGGTGCCCCCGTTGTGACTCGCACGTGCCGGTCCCTACTCTCAAGAAGAAGCCCAAGATCGACCTCAACTCATCACAGACTGACTTGTATTAGCTTAATGATAATATATATACATCTATAAAGCACAAACAAAATTGCTAAATTTTCAGTAGGAGGTTACAGAGGAAAATAATAATAATAAAAAAAAGATATGGGAGCCGATGTTTTTCCTTGGGTACAAAAGAATACTGTTTCGGAGTTGGATTTATTTGTTGCCTTTTTTTTTTTTTTCCTTTTTGGGTCTGTAATGTTGGATTTACAGTTATAAATTTATAAATTATTTTTTTATTTATTTATTTTTTGCCTTGAGAAGTTTTGATATGATGTACAGTGAAAATGCCAAGAAAGCTTACTAGTTTTATCATCATATTCTATTAGTTTTATTAGACTTTTGCAAGTTCAATACATATAGTCAAATGGAGAAGAAATTTTATTTATCAAACTTTTGTTGAGCGGCTGTGTTCGGCGACATACATAGGCCAAATTAGGGTATGTTTTTTTTTTGTATTTTGCTTTAAGTTGTTGCTTGAGAAGTTAAAAACCTACTAAATATTACCTATACCTTTCAATTATTTTGACTTCTCCCTCTCTTTTTCTAATTTTATTGGTTGAAAAACACTCTACATGCCAACATAGGAGGGGTTGAACCACCAAAACTGCATACTAATACTGTAATTAATATATCAAATATTAATGTTTGTTAATACCACCATGACTCCTCCAAGCGACATCAACTATGTTTCTTCCTAGTGACATACAACTATAGGCTGTACTGATATAAATATACAATCGAGGAATGTAAAATAATGAGTCACACAGAAATAGACTGATGGTGTCATGCCATGGCCCACTCATTTATATTCGAGCAGCAAGTGCACGTTAATTTCCAACATTTTCTGACACAAATGGCAGTCCAGAGAGGGAACTGCCCATCGAAATGAGTTTTCCTCATTATTTTAAATGAACATTTTTCTATTACAACAGCTTCCTAACAAAATACTTATTGGCCTATTATAACTAGCATATAACCCGCGCATCATATAACTTTTTTTTTTCCAATAAAAATTCTGTTGAAGCCGGCCGTGAAAAGATGAGGATGCAAGATCAGCTGAAAATCGACGATGTTGAAGATAATACCTCAATGTTATTAGAAAATCAGAATGTACAAGTTGCTTTGGCCTATATGAAGACCAAAGGAATATCTAGAGGAGAAATCAGATTTGAAAGAATGACTACCAAAAAGAGTTATAGGGCCTACTTATAAAAGAGCATGTTCAGTTAGAAAATGAATCAAACAAATCAATGCATAGAATAAAACTAGATTCCTATGAATATGGAAGATACTTCTAGATACAGAAGAATAGTTCATGAAAGAAAATATGACAAGAGCAAAAGGCTTGAAGAAATCAAAAGATATATGAGTGAATTGCCGAAGGCAGATACCTCGGTAAGAGAGCAATCCTCGATCAAGGTCCAAGGAGATCCAAACTATAATTGTTGGAGGCAATGATTTGATATTTTGTTAGTCTTAGGATCCTTGGTTAAAAAAAGATGGGGGCATTGTTTATATCACATTCCAACAATCTGGCTGGCAGCTACAAGCAAACCCCATGAAGGTTAAGTTTAATAATATCAAAGCGGGTGAGAATCATGAACTTTTGCTAAAACTGGAGAGAGTTCGGCTATGAAACCATATTAAGGGTAAAGATCCAAGTTGAATATTTAAAATTCGGCCATGATATGGATAAGCTAGCTGAAAGACCAAATCATGGCTGTTGACCAATAAACAACTGAGGTGATCACACCGATTTCAGATTTTTGAGAACAGAAGGCTATATTATGGGCCAAATGAGGGCAAATGACCAACACAAACTATGTTAGGATAAATTAAAGTCTGATAAGGTATGACTATCGGTCTGATAATTGCAAAATGACCCTGTTTGTATACGATAATAATGGTAAGATGGTTGGCAGTGGTTTCCAAAATAATTAAGAGTGGAGACCGGATGTGGAAACAATTAGTTATTGTGCTTAAGGGCAGTTGTTATGTATTAGAATAAATAAGTGAAATTGTAAGACTTTGACAATTAATCTAATTAATTTACTTTAATCTTTACCTTTATTTTGATCTTTTATCCTAGGAATAGGCATAATTTAGATTATCTGTTGTAGCCTAGTATCACATTCTTACCATGGTCTAGTGATATATTTATATCGTAGCCTAATGGTACACTCCTATCCATTTTCATCTCTTCAAATGATGGTGCGATAGTGGTAAAAAATTTTGAAGGTCAAGATACTTGGATCCATCCTATTGTCTATCCTTCCTTCCATCCACATCTTTTTGGCTAACCCAACATTAGTAGCATGCTTGTGCACACATCCAAGCTTCACTCAAGCAAATATGTTTGTGCACCCACTGTCTCGACCAACTAAGCTCCTTAGGGATCCCAAGTTTTCTAGCTTGTCCAAATGGGACAGAAAGGGTGGCAACAGTAATAACTTAAAATATATTTATTATATATATATATTGTTATAGTATTATATAAATTTTATTATAATTATTATAATACTTATATAATATTAAAAGCCTTATTTTATAGCCAATAATTGTTCATTTACATTTTCAGTATCAGCTTTCTTTTCCCATTGATTTAATTAATATATGCAGCTTTCACCTTATAAATGATAATAGGGAATGTGAGAATGTTTTAAATCCAATCATTAATATTAATGTCCATGTGGATAGCCTGTAATTAACTAATACACATGGCTTTAAGTAATATATTGATTTAATTAATCTATGACTTCATGTTATTAAGGATAATTGGAATGCAAGAAGGATTTAAAATCTATTATTCATATTAGTGTTCGTATGACAAGTGCCATGGAGAAAATCTATCGTATATGATGTGCACCATGTAGCCGTGCATGCTGCCAATCATAATTTTTTATAGGCTTTATTCACTAAGCGCTCATATTGATGCACTATTACAGAACAAGTGTGGAATTGGCGGTCTACACAGGCAAATTAAGGTTTGTTATTCCTTCCTTTCTCTTCTTTTATTTGTTTCCTTCTGTGTTTTGTTTTAATTTGTTTCTTGAGGAGTTAAATGCCACCTAAATACAACCATGAACTTCTGGTATTTTATCTTCTACAATCTAGAGTTGGGCACTGGGCCGGGCCGCCCACGGCCCGGCACGAAGTGGGCCGTGCCTGGCACGGCCCGCTAGCTACAGTACCGGGCCGTGCCTAGCACGGCCCATTTAAGGGGGCCGTGCTGGGTCACGGATTTCTGGCCCGCGGGCCGAGCCCGGCACGGCCCGCTTCGGGCCTGGGCCGGCACGGCCCGCTCTTGGCCCGCGGGCCAAGCACGGCACGGCCCATAAGGGCCTGGGCCGGGCTGGCCCGCGGGCCTGGCCTGGTCCGGGCCTGGGCCGGGCCAGGCACGGCCCGTCTCCATAAAAATTAATGCTTCATAAATTTTTTTAATAAATTAATACATATTGAAAACTAAGGATTTATTAATATAAAGCCACCTTAATGGTGGGGTTTTGGCATAGACCCCTACCAGTTTATTAATTTAAATCAAAACGGTACATGAAGGGAGGTTTGGACCTTAGTCTGACCTCCAGAATACAATAAGAAAGGGCCGAGGTTTGGACCTTGGTCTGACCTCCAGAATACAATAAAAATGTATAATTATAAAAAATTAAGAAATCTTACTAATCATCAGTGATTCAGTGAATCAGTATTCACTCTTCAGTAGTGTTTGTATCATCATCATCAGAGGATGTTGTATTATGTCTACCTTTATCTTGAAGTCTTGCCTCAGCATCCAACCAATCTTTGAAGCATCTCCACCGTTTCGCCCGTCATCCTACTTCTCTTTTCGTCAAGAACACGCCGACCTGCACTAAAAGCGGATTCCGATGCTACCGTGGACATCGGCACAGCTAAAATATCGCGTGCAATTGCAGACATAACAGGATATTGATTTCTAACACTCTTCCACCAAGATAATACATCTAGATTCTCTATTTGATTTTCATCATATGCAGAATGAAGATCATTTCGTAAATAAAATTCTAGTTCACTACTTAAAGATGAAGAAGATGAAGAGGAACTTGAAGCATGTGTGTGTCTTCTCTGTGCAATGAATGAAAAAATAGATGACGAACGAGAACTACTAGAAGAAGAAATAGAGGTTTGTATTTGTGTTCTAGATCCACGAATTTTTTCATCATATATAGCATAAATATCATAAAGAAGTTGTTTTACCTCATCTTTAGCAGATTCAGAATCTTGATTCATATTTTCAGAGTATGCATCAAGTAAAATTAGCACGCCATTTAATTTAACTCTAGGATCAAATACAGCAGCTAAGTTATGCATAGGACATATCTTGTCCCAATACTCATTCCATTTAGATTCCATTAGGTCAATAATAGGCATTAAAACATCATCATATCTATGTTCTGCAAATTTTTGACTAATTATATATGCTTGTTGTAAAAATGAACATGAAGTTGGATAATAAATACCAGAAAGAACATTGGTAGCATTATAAAAACTAAGCAAAAAATCTTCCAAAATTTTTTCTTTATTCCAATCAGTTTCAGTCAATGTAAAGCCTAATCCACGATCATTAATATATGCACTTAATAAGTTTTTATATGGGTATGCATCATGTATCATGCTATATGTTGAGTTCCAACGAGTAATTACATCATGTTTAAATTTTTTAAAATATTTACCATGATTTATACATAGTTCCTTAAATTTTTGAAGTCTTGATCTTGAAGCATGAATAAAAGAAACTGCATTTCTAATTTTTGAAATCACATCTTGAATCATACCCATGCCAGCTTGAACAGAAAGATTTAAGATATGACATGCACATCTAATATGCAATAAATTTTCATCTAACATGAGATGCAATGAGTCTTTTAATAATGCAACAGCAGAATTATTATTAGATGCATTATCAAAAGTAATAGACATAATTTTATCATTAATATTATATGAACATGCAGTTTGATAAATGACATTTGAAATTTGTTGCCCAGAATGTGGAAAATCAAAAGCACGAAAAGCAAGAATACGTTTATTTAATTGCCAATTATTATCAATATAATGAGCAGTAATGGCAATAAAACAATTACTACCTACAGATGCTGACCAAATATCAGAAGTTAATGAAATTTTTACATTTAAAGTAGAAAGTGTTTCAATTAAATTTTGTTTCATTGCTAAAAAGTTAGTCATAGCTACTCTTCTAAATGTACGCCTACTAGTTCTTTTGTAAGCAGGTTGTAGGTTTAATTGAACATATTCTTCAAAATTAAAAGATTCACATAAACTAAAAGGTAATTCATCCTTAACTATCCATTTTACAAGTGCTTTTCTTTGATTTTTATGATTATATGCAAAATTACCTACAAGTAATCCCCTTGTATATTAAGGGTACTTTGAGTTTGAGCATGAGAATCATGCATCCTATGTTCTCTCTTGATGTCTTTTTAAATGCCCTGTTCCCCCACTACTACTACAACTATAAAGTTTGGCACATTTTTTACATTTAGCTTTCCAGACTCCATCAACCATAACTCTATCAAATTCATTCCATACAACACTAGTTGTTGCCCAGATAGACAACCCAAGAGGGGGGGTGAATTGGGTTTTAAAATAATCTTACAATTTAAAACGATGTGGATGACTAATTAAAGCTATTGCAAGTTGTTCGATTAATTGCTATGTGCTGTGAGTGATATGAGAGTAAGAGAAAGAGAGACAATCAATCACAAACACCAAGTTTTATAGTGGTTCGGAGCTAACCCTTGCTCCTACGTCCACTCCCCAAGTCTCACTTGGGAATTCACTATAACCCCTTGGATTACAGCCGGTTGTTTTCCAAGCTCACAACCAAACTTGTTGTTTTACACCGATTGTTTTTCCGGGATCACAATCGAACCCTTACACGTTGGTTTTACACTCGGCTCACCAACCAACCTCTATACCCTTGATTCAATCCCCCGATTGAACCAAGCAAAGACAATGTGTAGATGAAAAGAACAAACAGAAAAATACAGCTTCTCAAAAGCAGATAAATGGCAATATGAACAATAACGAAGTTAAGAGCCCTCAAACGCTTTTAAGTTGGAGAAGAGGAAGGGCTTCTTGAACTTCGGGTCTCCTCTTGAATGTGTAGTCGACTTGAATGCAGGAGGAGGCTCTTTCAATGTTGGAAAGAAGTAGGTGGATGCAGTTAATGCTGCTCTTCCCTCTTTTTCGTTGAAGAACAAGTTGCAGAGATTGAAAGCTTGATTACTTGGAGTGGAATGGTTGTTCTCTTCTTTGCTACAGTCCTCTGTGGCTATTTAAACCAACCCCCACGGAAACTATCCGTTAGAGAGCTTTTTCTGCCCGTTCTGCACACTCTGTACACCCTGACAATGTGTCCGTTGGTGGGTTGGAGTCGACTCGCGCGATCAGGAGTCGACTCGGCTGTAGCGGGAGTCGACTCATGCTTTTCTGGAGTCGACTCGGCAACTATTTCGGATTTGAATTAAAGTAGCCTCTTAGACTGGGAGTCGACTCGTCTTGACCTGGAGTCGACTCGCCAACTTCTGGAGCTAACTTGGCTTTCTCGGAGTCGACTCGGCGCTCAGAGCCCGAACTCCCTATCTTCTGTCTTTTGCCTCGTCCAGTCTTGGAGTCGACTCGAACTTCCCCGGAGTCGACTCGGCTCTCAGTTTCCGAAACACTGTCTTCTGTCTTTTTGATGTAGAGCTGCCTTGGAGTCGACTCTAGCTGTCTGGGAGTCGACTCGAATCTCAGAGACAGTAAATTGGTCTTCTGTCTTCTTTGTGGTCGCGGAGTCTCGGAGTCGACTCGCGTATTGCGGGAGTCGACTCGAATCTCAGAGTTCGAAAAACGTTCTCTGACTTTTTCCTTGTGTTCCTCTGAGAGTCGACTCTCACTTTCTTTGAAGTCGACTTGCCAACCATCGGAGTCGACTCGCGTTCCACTGGAGTCGACTCGAATCTCAGACCCGAAAACTGCTCTCTGACTTTTCTGCCTGTGGCTCCTTGGAGTCGACTCTTGCTACCCTGGAGTCGACTCGGTGAACATCGGAGTCGACTCGCGCACTTCAGGAGTCGACTCGTTGACAGATTTTGAGTTGATGCTTTCTGTTCGTCTGTCTGTTCTAAGTCGGAGTCGACTCGTACTTATCCGGAGTCGACTCGAGCCCGTGCCAGTGAACTTGATACGCTTGGAGTCGACTCGTGATACTCTGGAGTCGACTCGAGTCTCAGACTTTGGTTCAGGCTGACTTCTTAACTTATCTAAAATATTATGAACTAAGTCTAGAGACACTTAGACAAGATTTTCACTGAAACACTTAATTGAATTCATTAATAAACAAGAGATATACTCAAATGCTTTGAGCTCATCAAAATCAAATAGGGTTTTAATCAATCATTCCACACTAGTCCTCTTACGAGAAGAGGTTTGATCTTCACTCGGTTCACTAGTTCTAGAGGAACTAGGAACATGGGGTTGGGGATTAGTTTCTTCTCCATCAGAAACAAGAGGAATGCCAAACTGACTTTCCTTAAAAGTTGACATATCTAAATTGATGAATTCAAAAAATAAAAACTAACCACAAGGAGGAATTGAGTAGAGGGTCGGAGGGCAGAGGCAGAACCGAGATTCTGAGCTTCCTCCTGTGCTCTCAACAGGAGTGACCTTCTCTTCTCAACAGGAACTTCCTCTTGTGTAGCACTTGAACACTTGCTAAATGCAAACTAAAAATTAAATTGCTAGAAGAGCACTTTAGAAGAGAGAAATAATAGTAGTAGAGAAGGAGAGAATAGTTGGTTTGGTGTGGTGAGAATGAGGGAGGAAAGGGCTATTTATAGAAGCCCAAAATTTTTTTTTTCCAAAATACCCCTCAATTTAGCCGTTTTTGGACTGTTGGGAGGGGCAAAATTGGAATTTTTCCAAAATAGCCGTTGGAAACGGCTATTTTTCTCCCCCCCTCTGGAACCGTTGCGGGCCGTGCCAGGCACGGCCCGTTTGGAACCGTTGCGGGCCGTGCCGGCACGGCCTGTCTCGTGCCGTGCCCGGCCCGGCCCGCCAATAGACGGGCCTGGGGCTGGGCCGGGCTACTGTTCTGTGCTAAACGGGCCGTGCTCGGCACGGCCCATTTAGACCTCGGGCTCGGTGGGCCCGGTCCGGCCCGATGCCCAACTCTACTACAATCTCTATTCTCACTCTATTGGTTGAAAAAGACTTTGCACGCCAAAATGGAAGGGGTTGAATCACAAGAACTTACGTCATACGTTTAAACAATGCATGCGTTTTTGCCAAAATATACAGAGTACATGTACTAATACTATAATTGATGTATCAAATATTGATGTTTGTTAATACCACCATGGCTCCTCCAAGCGACATCTACTATCTTATTGCCGGTGACATACAACTATGAACCGTACTAATATTAATATACGTCGAGGAACGCAGCATACTAAAAGTCACGCAGATATAGACTGCTGGTGTCACTCCATGGCCCCACTCATTTATATTCAAGCTGTAGCTGCACATTAATTTCCAGCCTTAATTTCCAATGTTTGTAGCCACTCATGGCAGTCGTGAAAGGGAACTGTCAATCAAATCGAGTTTTCCTCATTATTTTACATCAACATTATCTCATTATAAGAGCCTCCTAACAAAATCTTTATTGGTCATCATAACAGTTATTATAACTAGTATATTCCTTGGGCATCCTACAACTTTTTCTCCCTCTTTCCCAACTATTTTTAAAATCTAATATAATAATGTAATAAATTAGTAATTTTAATATGGCCAGGCAAAAATTTGCATCATGTTATTAATACAACATCTAAATTATGGATATAGAACTCCGCATACAAGTTGAGCTTTTGTGGAAAGATTTTCATCATGAATATCAGCTTCACTAATAATGGCTTCGTGTGTGATGCACGGTAGTTTAATGATAAAAGGCTTACCCTAATAATGAAAAATAGGCTTAGGGTTCAACATTAATTTAAAAGGATGTGTTAATCCAAAAAAGTTATTAGATTTGATATGAATCATTTTGACTATTATAAATAGGGTTAAATAGAGTTTAAGAGCGAGATCCACTATATTGGAACTCCGAATCATGTACCAAATTTTTGAAGATCATAACTTGGTCATGCGAAACTCGATTGAGATAATTTTTGCTTCAAAATTGGATAATTTTCTGAGATCTACAATGTAGAGAAATTCACCAATATCAAATATTTTGAGGTGGCTTTTATAGAAAATTCAGATTTTCTTTTTGATGTTGTTATCGTATAAAAACATAAACTTTGAGACTCAATAGCTAAGTATATGGTAATTGAATCATGAGTTAGGATCAGAGGAGCCGCGCCTTGAGTGATCAAACTCAAATTTCATCATCTGGGTTCCAAAACAAGCTAGTCAAACTGAAAATTATCTTTTTGAAAAAGATTTTAATCAAAAATAATCTTCCAATCTAGGATGAATTCGATAGAGTGACAAAAGACATAGTTTTAGGATATGAATCTCACTTTTAAGATCTTATTATTTATAAATAGAGGCTATGAATCTCAATTTTAGGAATATCAATGAAAGAAAAAAGGACTTACACCCTTTTTTTTCATCTTTCACTAAATTTTTCTTGAGAGATTTGAGTTGACGGGTTGAAGATCGGCTCAGATAGTGGCACATGATAAGATTCAGAGGTTAAATAAGAGAAGTAGTCCGACATGCCAAGTATATTTAAAGAGAATTAGTTGAACTAGGCTGAGTGGTTGCTTGAGGCACTAGCTGAATTTTGGAGAGGTCATGAGTATGGGCTGATTAGCCTACTGGGGTGAAAAAATTGACTTAAAGTCTTATCATGCCTTATGCTAAGATATCGGCATAGTGTAGGTTGGAGTCTTGGATGTAGGCTGTGAGAAGCGGAAGTGGTTGCTGAAAGATTATAACATGAAGTGTAGAGATGTAGTTAGAATTCATTGTGGCAACTTATAGAAGAAAATGGATAAAGTGATTATTGCTGAGAAAGACAGACATCAATGCTGAGAGGAGACAACTGTAGCTATTGATATTGTTATAGTTGCTACTTGAAGCCATTTAGTAAATTAAATATGTGCAAACTAGGGCATAGATTATACTAAATTTCAAAGCTATAGATGTGTCGCTGGCTTCAGTTTGAGTTAAGACTAAATTATAAGCATGTAATTATTATATATTTTATTAAATATATATTATATAATAAATTAAGAATATATTTATTTTATATATTTTCTTTTGTCTTATATAATTGTTATATTATTAAGTAAATAATGAATATTAGATGTATTTATTCCAGTTGTTATATAAGTTTTATTATAATCATGAAAATATTTATATATTGTTAAGATCATTATTTTATAGCCTGCAAATGTTTGTTTGCATTTTCAGTATCAACTCTTATCCTATTCATTTTGTTAATACATAGCTTTCAACTTATTAATGATAATATAGAATGTGAAAATGATTTAAATCCAATCATTAATATCAGTGTCCATGTGGATAACCTACAACTAACTAATACATCATTATAATTAATACATTGATTTATAAATTCATGACTTCACCTTATTAATGGTAATTAGAATGGGAGAAAGATTTAAATCCAATTATTAATACTAGTATCTACATGGCAAGTGCCACATTGTAAATAGATAACTCTACAAAGAGCCTCCATTTTTGTATATATAATAAAATATATGTAAGAGTCCTACTTATTATGCAAAATAAAAATGGATAGCTCAGCACAAGCAAAGTTTTATATTTTAGTTATATATAGTATATAGTAAGTACTCATTATTTATCTCAGAAAGCAATATTCCAAATTTTTAATATTAAATAATCATCGAGATAGTGGCTATTATGGTAGCATTATAATGGAAACAAGAAACAATAATAGAAAAATAATGGTGTTATCTTTTTCTTTATAAATAAATTTTGAGGTATTATTTTTATTATTTTTTAACCTTTTTGAAAGAGATCTATGGAATAATTTGAAATTTTGAACTATTATTTTATCCAAAAGGATTATAATTGAAAATAATGGTCATTATTTATGTTATAATAGTCAATTGCAACATAAAACAATGAGAAATTAATGAAAAATAGTGGTTGTGATATTTTTTTAGGTTATTTTTTTTTTTAGGGTAGATGAAAATAATAATGGTAATTATAATAGTTATAACACCATTATTTAAAACTATAAGATACCCGGATACTATGACTGAGCTTTAACAACCAGAACTATGGTTTGCATGAGCAACAAGTCTGATAACAGTGTTGATTGTATGATGAATTTGAAGGATGCTCAAGATACGTCAACATTATTATTTCTTTTGGTAAATGCTATACTATACCTTGAATAATCGCAATAAGAACGAACAGCCAATGCACAAAATTTTAGTCGCGAGAACAGGGACAAGGTGGCCGAGCAGCAAGGAGCTTACAAGTTCTTTTCCCCGTTCTGAAAGAGAGTAGTCAGAAAGAATGGGAAGCAATCAAGTTGTGGGTGCATTGATGGATTAATGTCTGGTGGATTATTCTGAGAAAATTCAATATCTCGTGAAATATATCCTACAAATATCATTCACTTAGAAAATGAAGTGCCATACATTTTACATGCATATTTATATGTAATTAGTGCATGGAAGATAACTTCTAGTTAATTAGCCGATTAGTTATGAGTTGAGCAAGTTTCTATTGAGAAACACAAAGGTCCTTTAATTGTAAGTATGTGCGTGTGCGTGTGCCTGGTTATATCTTGATAATAGTTCATCAGAAAACTCCTGAATCTTTTAACAGACTAATAGTGAGCTAAGAACTTAAAGCATTACCTTATTAAGTATTATCTTTTTTCTTAATGTAAATGATAGCAAGCTATCCAGATCCATTAAGCTCATGAATAGGATGGTACAGTGAATGAGGCTTTCATCTCTGTAGAGTCTGGTGAGGGTTAGTTGAACGCAACTTTATATCCGTACGTGAAAAGACAAATAGTTTATGCCAAATTATTGTATGAGATAGTGGCCCTTGGGTGGTGGTCAAAAGTTGAAAGAAGAACCATGGATATTGGATAGAATGAAATAGCAATGTATCTTGTCACTCTAAGAGTAAGTCCTTAAGTGAGGCGCTAACCAATGATGCTAACAGTTATTGTTCTATTAACATGAAAATTAGTGTTCCCGTTGGTAGATACTACTAAGGATTACTTGTTCCTGTGATGCCTGAAATTTATCAATTTTACAGCATAGAAGATTAAGACATAAAAAGCTTGACCTTATTTGATCGCAACTGGACCTGGTAATCATTGAAAGATTACGCCATCATTGACCGATGCTTATAAGTGTCGGCAAAGCTTCAGTTTTTATTAATACTTTCAAAAAGCATCGGCAAAAAAAATTTCCACTCTTCGTTTATCGTCATTTTTGAAAGCGTCGGCGTTAAAATTACTGACGCTTATAAGCATCGGTATAAGCTCTAAAAGCGCCGAAAAAGATAATTTTTTTTTAGGATCATTGTCCCTGTATGTGAGCCCCACCAGAATATCTATAAAGGACCCAAACGAGGCAGCTATTAGTAGACGTCAGATACAGTACCATCACTTACGTGCATCACTCGTGTTTCCTTATATATCAAAAAAATTAAAAAAACTTAGTGGCTATTTAGATGATTAGACCGAAAAATCTATAAAATTATGGATTTGGACCAGTATAACCAGCAAAATCATAAGATGACGCCAGATACAACAAGTCTTTTTTCTCACTATAGGATTCGAGCTGGTCTATTCTAAAACCACTTCTAGATATTTATGAATATAGATCTAACCCAATCTATATAATCTTAAGATTTTGCTGGTTGCATTGGCTCTACCTAGGAATTCTAAAAAATTTTCAACCCAATTATCTAAACTGACCCTTAAAGTTAATTAAAAATAGAGAACATTTTTTATTTTTTTATTGCCATTAGGTCCAAGCCTCTTGCTTCCGAATCACCACAAAATATCTAGTGATGTAAGTAAAACAATTTTTGAAACTAATTGTGAGAATTCAAGAGTGCAACCCCCCCCCCCCCCCCCCCCCCCCAAAAAAAAAAAAAATAAATAAAATAAAATAAAATAAAAATAAAAATAAAAATAATAATAAAAATAAATAAATAAATAAATAAATAAATAAATAGTATTTATAGCTTCTCAAAACGAAAAAAAATGACTTCTATGAGCAGATCTCGTTCCCTTATAAGTGGAGTGATTGCCTATCCACTTGATCGACAAAATAAAAGAAAGAAGGATGTTGCCTATCTGCTCTCTTAGGCTACCTTAGGTTGCAGAAAAAAAATTGAGGGGACAAAGAAAAGTTATCCACGCTGCAGAAGGGAAAGGACTTATCCCCATGGGATAAGAATTTTTTGGCATTTGGCTGGAGGAGCAAATGGATAGGGATATTCTATTATGATGTTGTTTAGTTGGTGGAATAATTTTAAGGAATAAGTGAAATTTTATATTGTATAGATAAAATTGCCTCAATACCAGTTGTTCAAAAAATGCTAACTATGGAGGCTTTGTCGTGTGAAAAAATGTAGAACAACTTTAGCCACCCCAACCCCCTCCCCCCCTCGGGAACCCCCATGCCCTCCCCCTAAGCTCAAGCAATGCTATTTATTTTTTTCCTTAGGATAAAATTGTCATTCCTTATTTAAGGACAAAGTGTGGATGAATATTTTCATCTCATTGTGGAATTATCTTTATTCCTATCTCTTACACCGCTCTCCCCCTCCGCTCATACCCCGCCTCTAGGATCCAGTAGTTATATGTAACTTTTTTTTGAACTTAAAAATTGCCCTACTCTCATTTATTGGAGATTGGCTAAGTATGAAGGAACTTGTAATGTTGTCATGGAAATATGGAGATTCAGGTTCCCACATTCCCTCCTATGGCTTGTCAATAGCGTTGTGCAATTGAATATAATTTGTCACCCAGCGCATACAACGTGTTCATTACCACAAAGATATGAAAATGATCTGATACCAACATCCATAAACTAGGTAAATAATAGTTAACAAAACTAGGAGCCAAAGTACTAGTAACAAGAAAGGAATTTAAACAAGAGTCAAATTCATCTTGCAGTCCGCAGTGGAAGCCTAGAAGATATGTATCAACCCTATATATTAAGTCATAAGATACATGCCCAATAGGATATAAAGTAAAAATATGCTGCAAGACCCCGGAAAGGAGAAGAACCTAACAGACATGTAGATGAGCCTTAGAGAGTGCAATGTGGGTCCCCATATTCCTCCTATGGTTTGCCAGTTGCCCTGAGCAATTGAATATAATTTGCCACTGGTGCATACAATGATATGTTCATTACCATAGACATATGAATATGATTCGATGCCAATTGTGGCAATTGCTTTTGTTAAAAGCTTCATAGTTTTCCTAGGTTTCATCCTATCATTCTTGTTAGTAGTTAATAGAACCTAGCAGGCAGACATTTGAAACTAGAAATTTTATGCCTAATTCAAATTACAATCTGATAATCAGGTACTCGGAAGTGCTAACAAATCATATTAACATATTTTTGTAAATGTAATGGAGTCTCGATGGCTCTAAACGTCCACTATAAAAGCACAAGTGTCATAATCGGCTGAATAATGAATGTCGTGGTGGTTCACTCAATGATTTAGTAGCGGTAATTGTTAGTATATGCCCTAAAAGTTATTTGCATATAGTTATAAACATTATATAGATTAAGCATGGGTTTTTCCTATTTCAGGATCATATCGAAAGTACAGGATATGTGACACATATCCTAGATATCATGGGGAAGATTAGATATTCCTAGATACTCAAAATATATTTGTAGCTTTGAATGAGGTTAGGCATTACACTTGTAAGGTTGCTGAGGTGGATGATGATTTTGTTGAGTTCTTCCTTCACCAAGGTATGACCTTGCACTGACATCCAGGTGTGCTATCACAGTAAATAGTCAAAATTATTGAGATGTGCTATCACAATAAACAATCAATATTGGCAATCTCAATCCATCTCATAAAGCACTGTTAGGAGTAAAGGAGAGAACTAAGTGTACAACTTGCAACTTGTTCCTTAATTTAAAGGAAAGTACATCTTACTATATTTTGAAGGTTATAAATTTGCAACCAAACTACTGTATTGATAATGATATATTGGATCATGTCCTTGATAGAAAGTATAGTAATTTACTAGGTTCAGATATGAGTAAGGGTTTAAATATCTAATATGCAAACCATCAAAATAGCATGATGTCCATATTAGAACGGAGATATGGTTAGATATACAAGACTTGGAGCCCAACAATAACTTGAAAGGTTTTTGAAAATCATTGTTTAATGAAATCACTATGATCAATAGCTAATTATTTTCACAAAGATTTTATATAAATAATTTTCATAAAAGAGTGTTTGATATGATTTAGGATTTTGATAGGCCCTGACATTGTATGATTAAGGATTGGACAGTGCGGTACCTAATGGTCATACAAGGGTACTAGAATGATAGGAGATTGATTGCAGCACATAGTTTCTACAAGAAAGGGAGACTAACTGCTTTCATACACTCACCAAGGATTTAATAACGTGGTATGGGAACCATATCCTCATAGTGGACCATGATACTTATATATGATTAAAGCGGACTTTAAGGGAGAACTTTAGTTGACCTATACTATAATATCATCTATCTTTAGGTCAATTTGAATGAAATCTTAGTTGATAATTCCCTCACAGATTGAATTAAGAAATATCAAAAATTGATTAGAGAAAAGCTTAGGATAAAGAAAGAGCCCAAAAATAGAGTTTCGGCTAGGTCGGTCAAGTAAGATCGGACTAGAGGTCAAACCTTATGCCACTTGAATTGGATCCAAATTTGGTTAACAACTAGAGATGGGCCACTTGAATTGGATCCAAATTTGGTTATCAAATTTGGCCCACCGGGCCACAGACTAAACGGGCCGTGCCTGGCCCGGCCTGTTACTAAACGGGCCGTGCCAGGCACGGCCCGCTTAGCCTATAAGCTAAGCCCGGCCCGACCCTAGGCCTGTGGGGTGGCGGGCCGTGCCGGGCCCTGGCACGAGACGGGCCGTGCCTGGCACGGCCCGTATGGCAAAAAAAAAATAGCCATTACGGGCCGTGCAGGCACGAGGCTACCAAAAAATAGCCGTTACAGGCCGTGCCTGGCACGGCCCGTCTGGCCAAAAAAAAAAGCCGTTGCCATAACGGCTTTTTTTGGTTTTTACCCAAAATACCCCTCCCAACAATCATAAAACGGCTAATTTGAGGGGTATTTTGGAAAAAAAAATATTTGGAGTCCTATAAATACCCCTTTCCTCCCTCATTCTCACCACACCAAACTAACTTTTCTCTCCTTCTCTACTACTACTATTTCTCTCTTCTAGCAATATTTAGCAAGTGCTCTTCTAGCAATTTAATTTTTAGTTTGCATTTAGCAAGTGTTCAAGTGCTACACAAGAGGAGGTTCTTGTTGAGAAGAGAATGAGGTTTTTGTTGAAAGCACAAAAGGAAGCTCACAAATCTCGGCTCTACCTCTAGTCCTCTACTCAATTTCTCGTTGTGGTTAGTTTTTATTTTTTGCATTCATCAATTTAGATATGTCATCTTTTGAGGAAAATCATTTTGGCATTCCTCCTGTTTCTGAGGGAGAAGAAACTAATCCCCAACCCTATGTTCCTAGTTCCTCTAGAACTAGTGAACCGAGTGAAGATCAAACCTCTTCTCGTAAGAGGACTAGTGCTGTATGGAATGAATTTGATAGAATTATGGTTGATGGAGTCTGGAAAGCAAAATGTAAAAAATGTGCCAAACTTTATAGTTGTAGTAGTAGTGGGGGAACAAGCCATTTAAAAAGACATCAAGAGAGTCATAGGATGCATGATTCTCGTCTTCAAAGTACCCTTAATATACAAGGGGGATCACTTTTAGGTAATTTTGCATATAATTATGAAAATCAAAGAAAATCACTTGTAAAATGGATAGTTAAGGATGAATTACCTTTTAGTTTATATGAATCTTTTAATTTTGAAGAATATGTTCAATTAAACCTACAACCTGCTTACAAAAGAACTAGTAGGCGTACATTTAGAAGAGTAGCTATGACTAACTTTTTAGCAATGAGACAAAGTTTAATTGAAACACTCTCTACTTTAAATGTAAAAGTTTCATTAACTTCTGATATTTGGTCAGCATCTGTAGGTAGTAATTGTTTTATTGCTATTACTGCTCATTATATTGATAATGATTGGCAATTAAATAAACGTATTCTTGCTTTTCGTGCTTTTGATTTTTTACATTCTGGGTAACAAATTTCAAATGCCATTTATCAAACTGCATGTTCGTATAATATTAATGATAAAATTATGTCTATTACTTTTGATAATGCATCTAATAATAATTCTACTGTTACATTGTTAAAGGACTCATTGCATTCCATGTTAAATGGAAATTTATTGCATAGTAGATGTGCATGTCATATCTTAAATCTTTCTGTTCCAGCTGGCATGGGTATGATTCAAGATGTTATTTCAAAAATTAGAAATGCAGTTTCTTTTATTCATGCTTCAAGATCAAGACTTCAAGAATTTAAGGAACTATGTATAAATCATGGTAAACGTTTTAAAAAATTTAAACTTGATGTAATTACTCGTTGGAACTCAACATATAGCATGATACATGATGCATACCCATATAAGAACTTATTAAATGCATATATTAATGATCGTGGATTAGGCTTTACATTGACTGAAATTGATTGGAATAAAGAAAAAATTCTGGAAGATTTTTTGCTTAGTTTTTATAATGCTATTAATGTTCTTTCTGGTATTTATTATCCAACTTCATGTTCATTTTTACAACAAGTATATATGATTAGTCAAAAATTTGCAGAACATAGATATGATGATGTTTTAATGCCTATTATTGAACAAATGGAATTTAAATGGAATGAGTATTGGGACAAGATATGTCCTATGCATAACTTAGCTGCTGTATTTGATCCAAGAGTTAAATTGAATGGCGTACTAATTTTACTTGATGCATATTGTGAAAATATGATTCAAGATCCTAAACCTGCTAAAATTGAGGTAAAACAACTTCTTTATGATATTTATGCTATATATGATGAAAAAATTCGTAGATCTAGATTCTCCGTACAAAGCTCTATTTCTTCTTCTAGTAGTTCTCGTTCGTCATCTATTTTTTCATTCATTGCACAGAAAAAATACACAGATGCTTCAAGTTCATCTTCATCTTCTTCATCTTTAAGTAGTGAACTAGAATTTTATTTACGAAATGATCTTCAGTCTGCATATGATGAAAATCAAATAGAGAGTCTAGATGTATTATCTTGGTGGAAGAGTGTTAAAAATCAATATCCTGTTATGTCTGCAATTGCACGCGATATTTTAGCTGTGCCGATGTCCACAGTAGCATCGGAATCTGCTTTTAGTGCAGGTCGGCATGTTCTTGACGAAAAGAGAGGTAGGATGACTGGCGAAACGGTTGAGATGCTTCTCTGCTTCAAAGATTGGTTGGATACTGAGGCGAGACTTCAAGATAAAGGTGGACATGATACAACATCCTCTGATGATGATGATACAAACACTACTGAATAGTGAATACTGATGATTAGTAAAATTTTGATCATTTATTTTTATTTCTTAATTTTTTATAATTGTACATTTTTATTTTTTTAATTATTAAAGTGAGTCATCTCTATTTTTTCTCCTTTCTTATTGTATTCTGGAGGTCAGACCAAGGTCCAAACCTCCCTTCATGTACCATTTTGATTTAAATTAATAAACTGATAGGGGTCTATGCCAAACCCCTCACCATTAAGGTAACTTTATATTAATAAATCCTTAGTTTCCAATATTTATTAATTTATTAAAAAAAATTTATTCCCATTTATTTTAAGGGGGACGAGCCGTGCCTGGCCCGGCCCTAGCCCGATTCAGGCCCTTATGGGCCGTTCCGGGCTGGTTCGCGGGCCGTGCCGTGCTTGGCCCACGAATCGTGCCAGCCCAGACCCTTATGAGCCATGCCGGGCTGGCTCGCGGGCCGTGCCGTGCTTGGCCCACGAATCGTGCCAGCCCAGGCCCTTATGGGCCGTGTCGGGCTTGGCCTGCGGGCCAGAAATTCGTAACCCAGCCCGTAGTGTTGGGCAACGGGCCGTGCCGGGCCGGCCCGGCCCAGGCCCACCGGGCCCAAGGAATAAACGGGCCGTGCCTGGCCCGGCCCGCTTATGAAGCGGGCCGTGCCAGGCACGGCCCGTCCAGCACGGAACGCCAGCCCGGCCCGGCCCCAGGCCCGTCTATTGGCGGGCCGGGCCGGGCACGGCACGCCACGGGCCGTGCCAGGCACGGCCCGCAACGGGCGCAAACGGGCCGTGCCAGGCACGGCCCGCAACGGCTCCAGACGGGCCGTGCCTGGCACGGCCCATCTGGAGAGGAGGGAGGAAAATAGCCGTTTCCAACGGCTATTTTCGGGAAAAAGACCCTTTTACCCCTCCCAACAGTCCAATAACGGCTGAATTGAGGGGTATTTTGGAAAAAAAAATTTTGGGCTTCTATAAATAGCCCATTCCTCCCTCATTCTCACCACACCAAACCAACTATTCTCTCCTTCTCTACTGCTATTATTTCTCTCTTCTAAAGTGCTCTTCTAGCAATTTAATTTTTAGTTTGTTCAAGTGCTACACAAGAGGAGGTTCCTGTTGAGAAGAGAAGGTCGCTTCTGTTGAGAGCACAAGAGGAAGCTCGGAATCTCGGCTCTGCCTCTGCCCTCCGACCCTCTACTCAATTCCTCCTTGCGGTTAGTTTTTATTTTTTGAATTAATCATAGATATGTCATCTTTTGAGGAAAGTCAGTTTAGCATTCCTCCTGTTTCTGAGGGAGAAGAAACTAATCCCCAACCCCATGTTCCTAGTTTCTCTAGAACTGGTGAACCGAGTGAAGATCAAACCTCTTCTCGTAAGAGGACTAGTGCTGTATGGAATGAATTTGATAGAGTTATGGTTGATGGAGTCTGGAAAATTAGATGTAAAAAATGTGCCAAACTTTATAGTTGTAGTAGTAGTGGGGGAACAGGGCATTTAAAAAGACATCAAGAGAGTCATAGGATGCATGATTCTCATGCTCAAACTCAAAGTACCCTTAATATACAAGGGGGATTACTTGTAGGTAATTTTGCATATAATCATGAAAATCAAAGAAAAGCACTTGTAAAATGGATAGTTAAGGATGAATTACCTTTTAGTTTATGTGAATCTTTTAATTTTGAAGAATATGTTCAATTAAACCTACAACCTGCTTACAAAAGAACTAGTAGGCGTACATTTAGAAGAGTAGCTATGACTAACTTTTTAGCAATGAAACAAAATTTAATTGAAACACTTTCTACTTTAAATGTAAAAATTTCATTAACTTCTGATATTTGGTCAGCATCTGTAGGTAGTAATTGTTTTATTGCCATTACTGTTCATTATATTGATAATGATTGGCAATTAAATAAACGTATTCTTGCTTTTCGTGCTTTTGATTTTCCACATTCTGGGCAACAAATTTCAAATATCATTTATCAAACTGCATGTTCATATAATATTAATGATAAAATTATGTCTATTACTTTTGATAATGCATCTAATAATAATTCTGCTGTTGCATTATTAAAAGACTCATTGCATCCCATATTAGATGGAAATTTATTGCATATTAGATGTGCATGTCATATCTTAAATCTTTCTGGTCAAGCTGGCATGGGCATGATTCAAGATGTGATTTCAAAAATTAGAAATGCAGTTTCTTTTATTCATGCTTCAAGATCAAGACTTCAAGAATTTAAGGAATTATGCATAAATCATGGTAAACGTTTTAAAAAATTTAAACTTGATGTAATTACTTGTTGGAACTCCACATATAGCATGATACATGATGCATACCCATATAAAAACTTATTAAGTGCATATATTAATGATCGTGGATTAGGCTTTACATTGTCTGAAACTGATTGGAATAAAGAAAAAATTTTGGAAGATTTTTTGCTTAGTTTTTATAATGCTACCAATGTTCTTTCTGGTATTTATTATCCAACTTCATGTTCATTTTTACAACAAGCATATATAATTAGTCAAAAATTTGCAGAACATAGATATGATGATATTTTAATACCTATTATTGACCTAATGGAATCTAAATGGAATGAGTATTGGGACAAGATATGTCCTATGCATAACTTAGCTGCTGTATTTGATCCTAGAGTTAAATTAAATGGCGTGCTAATTTTACTTGATGCATACTCTGAAAATATGAATCAAGATTCTGAATCTGCTAAAGATGAGGTAAAACAACTTCTTTATGATATTTATGCTATATATGATGAAAAAATTCGTGGATCTAGAACACAAATACAAACCTCTATTTCTTCTTCTAGTAGTTCTCGTTCGTCATCTATTTTTTCATTCATTGCACAGAGAAAACACACACATGCTTCAAGTTCCTCTTCATCTTCTTCATCTTTAAGTAGTGAACTAGAATTTTATTTACGAAATGATCTTCATTCTGCATATGATGAAAATCAAATAGAGAATCTAGATGTATTATCTTGGTGGAAGAGTGTTAGAAATCAATATCCTGTTATGTCTGCAATTGCACGCGATATTTTAGCTGTGCCGATGTCCACGGTAGCATCGGAATCCGCTTTTAGTGCAGGTCGGCGTGTTCTTGACGAAAAGAGAAGTAGGATGACGGGCGAAACGGTGGAGATGCTTCTCTGCTTCAAAGATTGGTTGGATGCTGAGGCAAGACTTCAAGATAAAGGTGGACATAATACAACATCCTCTGATGATGATGATACAAACACTACTGAAGACTGAAGACTGAAGAGTGAATACTGATTCACTGAATCACTGATGATTAGTAAGATTTCTTAATTTTTTATAATTGTATATTTTTATTGTATTCTGGAGGTCAGACCAAGGTCCAAACCTCGGCCCTTTCTTATTGTATTCTGGAGG
This sequence comes from Phoenix dactylifera, assembly GCF_009389715.1. NCBI lineage: Eukaryota > Viridiplantae > Streptophyta > Magnoliopsida > Arecales > Arecaceae > Phoenix > Phoenix dactylifera. The sequence goes on along the minus strand of NW_024067902.1, from coordinate 6,952 downwards.
TCAGACCAAGGTCCAAACCTCCCTTCATGTACCATTTTGATTTAAATTAATAAACTGGTAGGGGTCTATGCCAAACCCCCCACCAATGGTGGCTTTATATTCATAAATCCTTAGTTTTCAATATTTATTAATTTATTAAAAAAATTTATGAAGCATTAATTGTTATCTGGCCGGGCCGGGCCCAGGCCCGGACCGTGCCAGGCCCGCGGGCCAGCCCAGCCCAGGCCCTTATGGGCCGTGCCGGGCTGGCCCGCGGGCCGTGCCGTGCTTGGCCCGCGGGCCTTGACCGGGCCGTGCCGGCCCAGGCCCGAAGCGGGCCGTGCCGGGCTCGGCCCGCGGGCCAGTACCCTGTGACCCAGCACGGCCCTCTCAAATGGGCCGTGCCCGGCACGGCCCGGCACTGTAGCGGGCGGGCCGTGCCAGGCACAGCCCGCTTCGTGCCGGGCCGTGCCGGGCCGTGGGCGGCCCGGCCCAGTGCCCAACTCTACCAGCCCGGCCCCCTTTTATGGGCCGTGCTAGGCACGGCCTATTACTGTAGCAAGCGGGCTGTGCCCGCTTCGTGCCAGGCCGGGCCGGGCCGGGCCCAATGCCCATCTCTATTAACAACCAAGCAAAGGGGTCATTGCTTTCCCTTTTTGTGGCATCTAGATGGTGCCCTCGTCTTAAGAGTGCATGGCATCTAGAAGGGGTAGTGCCCAAGTAAGGGCCAGCTACCTCTTCTCTCTTATCTTCTCTCAGTTAGGGTTCTATCAGGACTCTAGGGTGCCATCGACTTAAGATCCGCTTTATAAAAGATGAGGTGCTTGAGGGTTTGGGCCATTGTATTCACACACCACATCATTCTAAGCTAGGGAGAGGCATGGTAAGGTTAGGGTTTTTCTTTTCCAAGAGAAAAGGAGAGAGAAAGAGAGAAGATGACTTATTAGATAAGTTCTTCCACTACCAAAAAACTTATCTTTTCTGGCATTTTTTTAAAGCCTGTACCAATGTTTATAAGCATCGGTAAATTTGGCGCCAAAGCTTTCTAAAGTATCGCAAAAGCGTCGGCTTGCCTAGTAAAGCATCCTCTTAGCTTGCGACTATTGGGGAATTAGGACTAAGCAAAGCCTTGGAAGATAGAATATGTAGACGGAAGCGGCTAAGAATAGTAATTCTTAGAGGGTCATGTGGGTTCGCAGTCTCAATCTCTCTCGTGAAAGGCAACATTCAACTCTAGATTATTAATATGGGAAAGTATAATTTAAACTTGGATGCATAATTATGTGAAAAATATCACTCAGGTTTAGTTTTGTAGCCTCTCCAGAATCGGGTTTACCTCTCCAAGACATCCCCACCACAAGCCTTCAAATACTTACTAATTGAACGGGAGTTGCCAAAACCAATTGCAAATCTGTCTCCCTAAAAAAGAAAGGATTTTGTTCTTATGAGACCTAATGGAGTTCAGAAAGTGGAGAACGCGATAGATGAGGAAGAGATGGAGTTGCGGGCTGGGTGGGAGATTATCTTTAAGGTAAAATATGTCTATAGGGAGGCCAATGAAGCTGCGGACTGGATGGCTTTCTTTGTGGCAAATCACTCGAGGGTTCTTTGGACTGGTGAAGGAGAGCTACCCTGGGCGCTAGTGACTTGCTGTATTTTATTTTTATTTTATTTTTTTTGGTAAAAGCGGTAACTCATTTCATTTAACTCTAACGTAAGTACAGCCTGCCAAATCGCGAAAAAGTAAAAAATACAAAGGAGGAGGGACGTCTGATACGGACGTCCAAAGAAAATCCTCGGAATGCCGGACAACAAAGGAGGCGATCCAGTCTGCTGCCCTGTTCGCCTCCCTAAACACATGTCCAATCTGAATATCACCCATCAGCTGGGCCATCCTACGGGTCTCCCGTATGAGGGGATGACCGTCCCTAAACCGATCCGCCCTCCGGAGCCAGTCGATAACCACAGATGAGTCTCCCTCGAGGCAGACTCGCTCCATACCCAGTACCTGCCACAATAAGATAAGATATACCCTCTCAAGTAGCCCGCAGCTCTGCTCCGACCACTGTGAATCCTGGCGTGCGTCGTCCTCTTGCTGCAATCATTCTACCAAGGTGGTCCCTGATTACAAATCCAACTCCTCCAGTCATACCATCCACTGACCGATTGCCACCGAAATTTACTTTGAGGTATTTTAAATTTTTTGGATGTATTTATATTGTATGAGTCGTCCGGTGTAGCAAAAAAGAAAAAAAGAAAGAAGTAAAAGATGAAATGTACATAGGTTGGAAGATTATTTCGTGGTGCTTAGAGATATTGCAGAAAATGAGAGACTGAGGGGAGAGTTATCATCCATAAAGTGGTATGAGGAATACAAGAGAGAGAGAAAACAAACAGATACTTTAAATGCTGGTAGAAGAAACAAAACCGGGAAGTTTCTGTGATAGTTACAATTTATCAAGTTTTGTAAAGCCATACTTTCTGCCACAATGTGTTCGATTTCTTGCTTTGGAGTATGTAATCATTTCCGGAGTTCAAGATTTCAGTTTGTCAAAACAATGACAGCTGACAACATAGAATTTAGTAAGAGTAGAGCAGCAATGCCCTGTTCCGTGTTTTGGAAAACTACCCTTTTTCTAATTTTCAAAGGCTTCTGCTGAGTCTATTAATCATCTTGTGAGGATTCTCATTTCTTTTGAGGCTTGTTCTATTGTGTTATTAATGTTCAAGATATATAGTTTTTTTTCCTACGTCCAAGTGAAAAAAGCAGGAGAGCAACACTTCCTGTTGTTTGAGAAGGCTTTGAATTTTTGAAGTGACGCTGCAAAAATCGAAAATCCTTGGCATCTGGTTAGTTTATGTGTTGGAATATTCTCCAAATGGTCTCAAAGCAACTCAATGATTAGAATTTTAGAAGCATTAACATTTGTGCATTAGTGATTTATGTATTCGGTTTGGAAAGTATCCATTCTGTTAAGTCCATGTGATTGACAATTGAGTTGTAAAGAAGTAAATTAGTGGGGCGTGAGCAGGATACAGAATGATTCATGGTGAAAAGCTGACAAGCTAATCAGTTTTGGATTTGAATCTCCATTACATTTATTGGTATGAATTGCCTATGGATTTGTTATAAGATTTTTGGTAGCTCTAGTGTATATTTCAAAAATATTTTTGAAAATTATTAAAACAAACAGGAAGGAGAAAATCCCTGTATTTTTTATTGATGTAAATTTTTTTTTGAATACAATAGTATGCACACGGTATATATATAGGTTTAACTATAACCAGGGTCGGTGGAACCATCCCAAACCAGACAGTTTTGGTCATGTCGAGCTGTCCCGATTGCAAACTAGGACAATTATGGCAATGGAAATGAAACTCGTCGTCAAAGGGGGAGAAAGAGAAGCAAAGAGAGAAAAAGAGAGAGTGAGTGGGGGAGCGAGGGAGAGGGAGGGGAAGGAAGTGAGAGGGAGGTAGCGGCCGGCCGGCGAGCCACACAGAGGCCGGCGAGCCGCACGAAGGATGCTCCTCTAGGCTCCATGGTCGGATCCTCTATTTTGTTCGAAATAGGGGTCTGGCCGCCTTTTTAATTTAGCGATATTTAAGTGAAGTCGGCAAGCGATTTGCCCACTTCACTAAAAGTCGCAAAAAGAATTAAGCGGCCGGATCCCTGTTTTGAACAAAATAGGGGACCCGACCGTGCAACCCTCCTCTGCCCAAGTCGTCAGCCTCTGTCGACCCTCCTTCTCTCCCTCCATTCTCTCTCTTTTTCTCTCTCCCGTTCGTCCTCTCCCCCACCTCCTCTACTTTGTCGGTACATGCCCGACCCGACACAGTATAGGCCAGTACCGATCCATGCCGCCAGACCTGTACCGACCCGTGCCTCTGAACAACTGGTTTGAGGCTCGATACCAGCATAACAGTTACTAACTATAACAAACTTTGAGTATGATAACAGCTCTATTAATATTACAAATTAGGTACATTAATATCCCCTCAAACTCAAAATGGTATGGTGGAAGCCTGCTTGTGTTTGAAAATTATGTCTATATTAGGGTAGATGGGCCTTGGTGAAGATATTTAAAACCTGATCGTAGAAGAAAATAGAATGAATGTGTTGGCGAACGAAGTGATAATCATTTTCAATATATTTAGTATGCTCATGAAAAATATTTATGTGATCCGATCGAAGAGAAGGAAGATTTTCTTCAACTTGCTCAACACGAATCTCTTAGAAGATAACTAGAAGAAGATAGAGAAATCTCGAAAGTAGGACTTTAAATCTTCTTTTCATTCATTAATTCTTAAAAAATGAGGTACATGGCCTCTAGTTGTAATGTGAGGTCTGCCTTCAAACAATTTAGGCTGGATTTCTGTTTCTAAACCTAGTAAGATTTTTTTTCTTAAAATAAAAATCTCTAGTAGAAATCTTTTAGAAAAAACTAAAAATCTTGAGAAGATAAATCTCGACTTCTACATCAACTGTCTTTCGTTGCTTCGTGTAATTTTTCTCGAATAGAAAGCTACGCATGGTCAAAATCTTACTGAAAAAGAAAACTTTTAGTTTGATCGGGCCGTTTTGGGCCCCAAACGATAGAGTTTGGGCTACATCGCTAGAAGCGCCGCCCCCTAAAGGGCATGGCGTTACATTGTAGATATTAAAAAGTTACCCAATTTTTTTTTTAAAAAAAGATCATTTCAATCGGACGTTGTATGACCAAATTATGGTTTTCAAAAATTTGACCTGCGACTCGGCTTTCTCTGGACCCTGTCTAGCCGTATTCGTAGTGGCCAAAGTAGTCCACGTCGAGTCTCATGATTCTCCTGGATTACATTGTGTGCAATCTGGATGGCACTTTGATTATCATAGTAGAGAGTTGTAGCACCATGATGAGTAACTTCCATATCCTCTGGTTACCATATGAATTAGAAAAGTTTATCATTAGTATCAACAATATAATAGCTATATTCTACCTTAATACTGGACCTGAGACAATAACCAGTTTCTTACTATGCCAAGAGTTAGGAAAGTCATCCAAAAAGAAATAATATCATGTAGTAGAGAGTCTATTAGTAGGAACACCTGTCCAATCATCATCAAAGTAAACATTTAGGTGCAAGGAGGAATTAGCAGCAAAATGTATGCCATGAAACAAAATATCCTTGATATAACGTAAAATGTGCAAAAGAGTAGCATAATGAGGATCGAAGAGCTGTCATAAACTGTCTGGCAATATAAATAGCATAAGCTATGTCAAGGTGAGTAACTGTGAGATATATAAGACTGCCGACTACGATAACTGTGAGATATATAGAAAGAGGAGTTTCATCAGTTGGTGTTAGTGTAGCATCGGTGTGAATAGGCACCAAAGTAATCTTGCTATCGAACTTTAAAAATGAGATTAGATACATATTTGGTCTGCAATAAATTATACTCGTCAGATCTAGATGTAAGCTTGAGGCCGAAGAAGTAACTCAGTTGTCTCTGACTATTTCATCTCAAGTTCGCATAGGAGATGTTCGGCGATGACCTGGTATTATTTCTTGGCATTGATCGGCGACAACATTGTGGAGATTCTTCTTGGCGGGACGTCAGGAGCTTTTGGAGGTAGAGGTGTCATGAATTTTGGAAGCAGAGGATCTACTCGTGGAGGGCGGGTTCAAGGGCAGTGTAAAATTCGTGGTCTTCATCTCCTTCTAAGGTGCCTACGGGTGCAAACGCGATCCCCCTTACCCCTAGATTTCAACAGAAAGCCCCTCCATATGGAAAGGAACTGCCTTCTGCTGCAGTTTCTTGTCCAAGGCTTGGGGCTGGTCTTCTTGGGAAGAAACCCTCTTACGCCTCTGTTCTCGAGAAGGCTTAGCAAACTTCTTGTTTATTTGCCGGTGGATAAAGATGTTAGACATCAACTCTGTGATGTGTTCTGTTCAGGGATTGCCGAAGTGAAAGAAAGTAGGGAAAGAACTTGGGAGGCTGTGTTTTGTAATCAGGGGCCAGAAATTGCTGATCATCCTTTTTCACAATGCATTTTCTTCTTGACTATTTGGAAAGCTGTCGGCTCTTCCCTTCATATCCTGCATCCTCAATCAAATTTTGCACATTTATGTTTAGATTGGATACTTCAATACTTCCATAAATCAGCTCAACAGCTGATTCTTATGCTACATGCTGCCATGGCTTGGTTGTTGTTGCCGCTAAATTCTGAACCGAGGCCGAGATGCTGCTCAGCTCACCTTGAGGTCACTTTTGAGGTGTGAAAAAATCTAGTCGCCTTCGAGGCTAACTTGCAATAAGTCCACTTGTCAGAAAGTTTCCATTGGAGGACCCTATGATGCTTAAATTACAATACTAGAGCAAAAGTGCGGAAGGGAGAATTTGGTAGAGAGTAGTCTCCAAAATGAGCTTACTTGAGGATTGTCGGGCCACCCCTTTATATAGGGTTGAATATTGATCCATTACCTGATTTTATGCGACGTGCCTTAATTGTAAAGTAACGGTTGGCTGCACATTAACAATATGGTGACCATCCCACGTGAGCAGTAGGCGACGTTAATTATGCCAATCATATATTATCTGCAGTATTGCTATAACTGCTGGTTTTTATTAGCACGATTAGAGTGGCACCTAGGTTTTCACCGAGGTATTCACCGAGGTTAATACCGAGGTTAAGCAGGTCAATTTAGGCTGATCGAGGTCAAGATGTCCTATATTTCTCCATCACTTACCCTCCACTTTGAGGCCGAATTGAATTTTAGTTCGGTGACAGAAGTTGTATTGTTATCTTGATCGAGGACAAGGCATTTAGAAGGAAGTTTTAATATGTCGATTGATCTTCTCAAAGCACCATCATATCAGGGCTATCTCGAGACGTCATTATTTCAAAGTTTTCCCAAGGCACTATTAATGTGGTGATCCGAATGAATTGCTCACATCGTATCCCAAGCTGACACATGGAAGAATCAACTCGGATAG